>NW_027490232.1:600000-818031 GCF_050948175.1 Xylocopa sonorina
GACACTTCCTTGCAAGGAAATAGCGTTTGCAGATGTCTACGTATCGTAGCAATAGAGTTCTAATGCTTCTTAAAACGCGATATCGCATCTCATTTCTATGTTTCATGGTAAGATATAATATGATTTGCGAAGTGTCATGTATTCCTCGTGTACACTTCAAATGAATGTAAATGCGACACTTCCTTGCTAGGAAATAGCGTCTGCAGTTGTCTACGTATCGTAGCAATAGGGTTCTTATGATTCTTAAAACGCGATATCGCATCACATTTCTATGTTTCATGGTAAGATATGATATGATTTGCGAAGTGTTATGTATTCCTCGTCTACACTTCAAATGAATGTAAATGCGACACTTCCTTGCAAGGAAATAGCGTTTGCAGATGTCTACGTATCGAAGCAATAGATTTCAAATGCTTCTTAAAACGAGATATTGCATCTCATATCTACGCTTCATGATAAGATATAATATTCATTGCGAAGTGTTATGCATTCCTCGTCTACGATTCAAATGAAAGTAAATGCGACACTTCCTTGCAAGGAAATAGCGATTGCAGATGTCTACGTATCGTAGCAATAGAGTTCATATGATTCTTAAAACGCGATATCGCATCTCATATCTATGTTTCAAGATAAGATATAATATTCATTGCGAAGTGTTATGCATTCCTCGTCTACGATTCAAATGAAAGTAAATGCGACACTTCGTTGCAAGGAAATAGCGATTGCAGATGTCTACGTATCGTAGCAATAGAGTTCTAATGCTTCTTAAAACGCGATATCGCATCACATTTCTATGTTTCATGGTAAGATATAATAAGATTTGCGAAGTGTTATGTATTCCTCGTCTACACTTCAAATGAATGTAAATGCGACACTTTCTTGCAAGGAAATAGCGTTTGCAGATGTCTACGTATCGTAGCAATAGAGTTCTTATGATTCTTAAAACGCGATATCGCATCTCATTTCTATGTTTCATGGTAAGACATAATATGATTTGCGAAGTGTCATGTATTCCTCGTCCACACTTCAAATGAATGTAAATGCGACACTTCCTTGCTAGGAAATAGCGTCTGCAGATGTCTAGGTATCGTAGAAATAGAGTTCTAATGCTTCTTAAAACGCGATATCGCATCTCATTTCTATGTTTCATGGTAAGATATAATATGATTTGCGAAGTGTTATGTATTCCTAGTCTACACTTCAAATGAATGTAAATGCGACACTTCCTTGCAAGGAAATAACGTTTGCAAATGTCTACCTATCGTAGCAATAGTGTTCTAATGCTTCTTAAAACGCGATATCGCATCTCATTTCTATGTTTCATGGTAAGATATAATATGATTTGCGAAGTGTCATGTATTCCTCTTCTACACTTCAAATGAATGTAAATGCGACACTTCCTTGCAAGGAAATAGCGTTTGCAGATGTCTACGTATAGTAGCAATATAGTTCTAATGCTTCTTAAAACGCGATATCGCATCTGATTTCTATGTTTCATGGTAAGATATAATATGATTTGCGAAGTGTTATGTATACCTCGTCTACACATCAAATGAATGTAAATGCGACACTTCCTTGCAAGGAAATAGCGTTTGCAGATGTCTACGTATCGTAGCAATAGAGTTCTAATGCTTCTTAAAACGCGATATCGCATCTCGTTTCTATGTTTCATGGTAAGATATAACATGATTTGCGAAGTGTTATGTATTCCTAGTCTACACTTCAAATGAATGTGAATGCGATACTTCCTCGCTAGGAAATAGTGTTTGCAGATGTCTACGTATCGTAGCAATAGCTTTCTAGTGCTTCTTAAAACGCGATATCGCATCTCATTTCTATGTTTCATGGTAAGATATTATATGAATTGCGAAGTGTCATGTATTCCTCTTCTACACTTCAAATGAATGTAAATGCGACACTTCCTTGCAAGGAAATAGCGTTTGCAGATGTCTACGTATCGTAGCAATAGAGTTCTAATGCTTCTTAAAACGCGATATAGCATCTCATTTCTATGTTTCATTGTAAGATATAATATGATTTGCGAAGTGTTATGTATACCTCGTCTACACATCAAATGAATGTAAATGCGACACTTCCTTGCAAGGAAATAGCGTTTGCAGATGTCTACGTATCGTAGCAATAGAGTTCTAATGCTTCTTAAAACGCGATATCGCATCTCGTTTCTATGTTTCATGGTAAGATATAATATGATTTGCGAAGTGTCATGTATTCCTCGTTTACACTTCAAATGAATGTAAATACGACACTTCCTTGCAAGGAAATAGCGATTGCAGATGTCTACGTATCGTAGCAATAGAGTTCATATGATTCTTAAAACGCGATATCGCATCTCATTTCTATGTTTCATGGTAAGATATAATATGATTTGCGAAGTGTTATGTACTCCTCGTCTACACATCAAGTGAATGTAAATGCGACACTTCCTTGCTAGGAAATAGCGTTTGCAGATGTCTACGTATTGTAGCAATAGAGTTCTTATGATCCTTAAAACGCGATATCGCATCTCATTTCTATGTTTCATGGTAAGATATAATATGATTTGCGAAGTGTTATGTATTCCTCGTCTACACTTCAAATGAATGTAAATGCGACACTTCCTTGCAAGGAAATAGCGTTTGCAGATGTCTACGTATCGAAGCAATAGATTTCAAATTCTTCTTAAAACGAGATATTGCATCTCATTTCTATGTTTCATGGTAAGATATAATATGATTTGCGAAGTGTCATGTATTCCTCGTCCACACTTCAAATGAATGTAAATGCGACACTTCCGTGCTAGGAAATAGCGTCTGCAGATGTCTAGGTATCGTAGAAATACAGTTCTAATGCTTCTTAAAACGCGATATCGCATCACATTTCTATGTTTCATGGTAAGATATAATATGATTTGCGAAGTGTTATGTATTCCTCGTCTACACTTCAAATGAATGTAAATGCGACACTTCCTTGCTAGGAAATAGCGTCTGCAGATGTCTAGGTATCGTAGCAATAGAGTTCTAATGCTTCTTAAAACGCGATATCGCATCTCATTTCTATGTTTCATGGTAAGATATAATATGATTTGCGAAGTGTTATGTATTCCTCGTCTACACGTCAAATGAATGTAAATGCGACACTTCCTTGCAAGGAAATAGCGTTTGCAGATGTCTACGTATCGTAGCAATAGAGTTCTAATGCTTCTTAAAACGCGATATCGCATCACATTTCTATGTTTCATGGTAAGATATAATATGATTTGCGAAGTGTCATGTATTCCTCGTTTACACTTCAAATGAATGCAAATGCGACACTTCCTTGCAAGGAAATAGCGTTTGCAGATGTCTACGTATCGTAGCAATAGAGTTCTAATGCTTCTTAAAACGCGATATCGCATTTCATATCTATGTTTCAAGATAAGATATAATATTCATTGCGAAGTGTTATGCATTCCTCGTCTACGATTCAAATGAAAGTAAATGCGACACATCGTTGCAAGGAAATAGCGATTGCAGATGTCTACGTATCGTAGCAATTGAGTTCTAATGCTTCTTAAAACGCGATATCGCATCTCATTTCTATGTTTCATGGTAAGATATAATATGATTTGCGAAGTATCATGTATTCCTCATCAACACATCAACTGAATTTAAATGCGACACTTCCTTGCAAGGAAGTAGCGTTTGCAGATGTCTACGTATCGTAGCAATAGAGTTCTTATGATTCTTAAAACGCGATATCGCATTTCATTTCTACGTTTCATGGTAGGATATTATATGATTTGCGAAGTATCATGTATTCCTCGTGTACACTTCAAGTGAATGTAAATGCGACACTTCCTTGCTAGGAAATAGCGTCTGCAGATGTCTAGGTATCGTAGCAGTAGTGTTCTAATGCTTCTTAGAACGCGATGTCGCATCTCATTTCTATGTTTCATGGTAAGATATATAATCTGCGAAGTGATGTGTATTCCTCGTCTACACTTCTAATGAATGTAAATGCGACACTTCTTTGCAAGGAAATAGCGATTGCAGATGTCTACGTATCGTAGCAATAGAGTTCTTATGATTCTTAAAACGCGATATCGCATCACATTTCTATGTTTCATGGTAAGATATGATATGATTTGCGAAGTGTTATGTATTCCTCGTCTACACATCAAATGAATGTAAATGCGACACTTTCTTGCAAGGAAATAGCATTTGCAGATGTCTACGTATCGTTGCAATGGATTTCTGCTGCTTCTTAAAACGCGATATCGCATCTCATTTCTATGTTTCATGGTAAGATATAATATGATTTGCGGAGTGTCATGTATTCCTCGTCTACACTTCAAATGAATGTAAATGCGACACTTCCCTGCAAGGAAATAGCGTTTGCAGATGTCTAGGTATCGTAGCAATAGTGTTCTAATGCTTCTTAAAACGCGATATCGCATCTCATTTCTATGTTTCATGGCAAGATATAATATGATTTGCGAAGTGTTATGTATACCTCGTCTACACATCAAATGAATGTAAATGCGACACTTCCTTGCAAGGAAATAGCGTTTGCAGATGTCTACGTATCGTAGCAATAGAGTTCTAATGCTTCTTAAAACGCGATATCGCATCACATTTCTATGTTTCATGGTAAGATATAATTTGATTTTCGAAGTGTCATGTATTCCTCGTTTACACTTCAAATGAATGCAAATGCGACACTTCCTTGCAAGGAAATAGCGTTTGCAGATGTCTACGTATCGTAGCAATAGAGTTCTAATGCTTCTTAAAACGCGATATCGCATCTCATTTCTATGTTTCATGGTAAGATATAATATGATTTGCGAAGTGTTATGTATTCCTCGTCTACACTTCAAATGAATGTAAATGCGACACTTCCTTGCAAGGAAATAGCGTTTGCAGATGTCTACGTATCGTAGCAATAGAGTTCTAATGCTTCTTAAAACGCGATATCGCATCTCGTTTCTATGTTTCATGGTAGGATGTTATATGATTTGCGAAGTGTCATGTATTCCTCGTGTACACTTCAAATGAATGTAAATGCGACACTTCCTTGCTAGGAAATAGCGTCTGCAGTTGTCTACGTATCGTAGCAATAGGGTTCTTATGATTCTTAAAACGCGATATCGCATCACATTTCTATGTTTCATGGTAAGATATGATATGATTTGCGAAGTGTTATGTATTCCTCGTCTACACTTCAAATGAATGTAAATGCGACACTTCCTTGCAAGGAAATAGCGTTTGCAATTGTCTACCTGTCGTAGCAATAGTTTTCTAATGCTTCTTAAAACGCGATATCGCATCTCATTTCTATGTTTCACGGTAAGATATAATATGATTTGCGAAGTGTCATGTATTCCTCGTTTACACTTCAAATGAATGTAAATGCGACACTTCCTTGCAAGGAAATAGCGTCTGCAGATGTCTAGGTATCGTAGCAATAGAATTCTAATGCTTCTTAAAACGCGATATCGCATCTCATTTCTATGTTTCATGGTAAGATATAATATGATTTGCGAAGTGTTATGTACTCCTCGTCTACACATCAAGTGAATGTAAATGCGACACTTCCTTGTTAGGAAATAGCGTTTGCAGATGTCTACGTATTGTAGCAATAGAGTTCTTATGATTCTTAAAACGCGATATCGCATCTCATTTCTATGTTTCATGGTAAGATATAATATGATTTGCGAAGTGTCATGTATTCCTCGTCTACACTTCAAATGAATGTAAATGCGACACTTCCTTGCAAGGAAATAGCGTTTGCAAATGTCTACCTATCGTAGCAATAGTGTTCTAATGCTTCTTAAAACGCGATATCGCATCTCATTTCTATGTTTCATGGTAAGATATAATATGATTTGCGAAGTGTCATGTATTCCTCTTCTACACTTCAAATGAATGTAAATGCGACACTTCCTTGCAAGGAAATAGCGTTTGCAGATGTCTAAGTATCGTAGCAATAGAGTTCTAATGCTTCTTAAAACGCGATATCGCATCTCGTTTCTATGTTTCATGGTAGGATGTTATATGATTTGCGAAGTGTCATGTATTCCTCGTGTACACTTCAAATGAATGTAAATGCGACACTTCCTTGCTAGGAAATAGCGTCTGCAGTTGTCTACGTATCGTAGCAATAGTGTTCTTATGATTCTTAAAACGCGATATCGCATCACATTTCTATGTTTCATGGTAAGATATGATATGATTTGCGAAGTGTTATGTATTCCTCGTCTACACTTCAAATGAATGTAAATGCGACACTTCCTTGCAAGGAAATAGCGTTTGCAGATGTCTACGTATCGAAGCAATAGATTTCAAATGCTTCTTAAAACGAGATATTGCATCTCATATCTACGCTTCATGATAAGATATAATATTCATTGCGAAGTGTTATGCATTCCTCGTCTACGATTCAAATGAAAGTAAATGCGACACTTCCTTGCAAGGAAATAGCGATTGCAGATGTCTACGTATCGTAGCAATAGAGTTCATATGATTCTTAAAACGCGATATCGCATCTCATATCTATGTTTCAAGATAAGATATAATATTCATTGCGAAGTGTTATGCATTCCTCGTCTACGATTCAAATGAAAGTAAATGCGACACTTCGTTGCAAGGAAATAGCGATTGCAGATGTCTACGTATCGTAGCAATAGAGTTCTAATGCTTCTTAAAACGCGATATCGCATCACATTTCTATGTTTCATGGTAAGATATAATATGATTTGCGAAGTGTTATGTATTCCTCGTCTACACTTCAAATGAATGTAAATGCGACACTTTCTTGCAAGGAAATAGCGTTTGCAGATGTCTACGTATCGTAGCAATAGAGTTCTTATGATTCTTAAAACGCGATATCGCATCTCATTTCTATGTTTCATGGTAAGACATAATATGATTTGCGAAGTGTCATGTATTCCTCGTCCACACTTCAAATGAATGTAAATGCGACACTTCCTTGCTAGGAAATAGCGTCTGCAGATGTCTAGGTATCGTAGAAATAGAGTTCTAATGCTTCTTAAAACGCGATATCGCATCTCATTTCTATGTTTCATGGTAAGATATAATATGATTTGCGAAGTGTTATGTATTCCTAGTCTACACTTCAAATGAATGTAAATGCGACACTTCCTTGCAAGGAAATAACGTTTGCAAATGTCTACCTATCGTAGCAATAGTGTTCTAATGCTTCTTAAAACGCGATATCGCATCTCATTTCTATGTTTCATGGTAAGATATAATATGATTTGCGAAGTGTCATGTATTCCTCTTCTACACTTCAAATGAATGTAAATGCGACACTTCCTTGCAAGGAAATAGCGTTTGCAGATGTCTACGTATAGTAGCAATATAGTTCTAATGCTTCTTAAAACGCGATATCGCATCTGATTTCTATGTTTCATGGTAAGATATAATATGATTTGCGAAGTGTTATGTATACCTCGTCTACACATCAAATGAATGTAAATGCGACACTTCCTTGCAAGGAAATAGCGTTTGCAGATGTCTACGTATCGTAGCAATAGAGTTCTAATGCTTCTTAAAACGCGATATCGCATCTCATTTCTATGTTTCATGGTAAGATATAATATGATTTGCGAAGTGTTATGTATTCCTCGTGTACACTTCAAATGAATGTAAATGCGACACTTCCTTGCAAGGAAATAGCGTTTGCAGATGTCTACGTATCGTAGCAATAGAGTTCTAATGCTTCTTAAAACGCGATATCGCATCTCATTTCTATGTTTCATGGTAAGATATAATATGATTTGCGAAGTGTTATGTACTCCTCGTCTACACATCAAGTGAATGTAAATGCGACACTTCCTTGTTAGGAAATAGCGTTTGCAGATGTCTACGTATTGTAGCAATAGAGTTCTTATGATTCTTAAAACGCGATATCGCATCTCATTTCTATGTTTCATGGTAAGATATAATATGATTTGCGAAGTGTCATGTATTCCTCGTCTACACTTCAAATGAATGTAAATGCGACACTTCCTTGCAAGGAAATAGCGTTTGCAAATGTCTACCTATCGTAGCAATAGTGTTCTAATGCTTCTTAAAACGCGATATCGCATCTCATTTCTATGTTTCATGGTAAGATATAATATGATTTGCGAAGTGTCATGTATTCCTCTTCTACACTTCAAATGAATGTAAATGCGACACTTCCTTGCAAGGAAATAGCGTTTGCAGATGTCTACGTATCGTAGCAATAGAGTTCTAATGCTTCTTAAAACGCGATATCGCATCTCGTTTCTATGTTTCATGGTAGGATGTTATATGATTTGCGAAGTGTCATGTATTCCTCGTGTACACTTCAAATGAATGTAAATGCGACACTTCCTTGCTAGGAAATAGCGTCTGCAGTTGTCTACGTATCGTAGCAATAGGGTTCTTATGATTCTTAAAACGCGATATCGCATCACATTTCTATGTTTCATGGTAAGATATGATATGATTTGCGAAGTGTTATGTATTCCTCGTCTACACTTCAAATGAATGTAAATGCGACACTTCCTTGCAAGGAAATAGCGTTTGCAGATGTCTACGTATCGAAGCAATAGATTTCAAATGCTTCTTAAAACGAGATATTGCATCTCATATCTACGCTTCATGATAAGATATAATATTCATTGCGAAGTGTTATGCATTCCTCGTCTACGATTCAAATGAAAGTAAATGCGACACTTCCTTGCAAGGAAATAGCGATTGCAGATGTCTACGTATCGTAGCAATAGAGTTCATATGATTCTTAAAACGCGATATCGCATCTCATATCTATGTTTCAAGATAAGATATAATATTCATTGCGAAGTGTTATGCATTCCTCGTCTACGATTCAAATGAAAGTAAATGCGACACTTCGTTGCAAGGAAATAGCGATTGCAGATGTCTACGTATCGTAGCAATAGAGTTCTAATGCTTCTTAAAACGCGATATCGCATCACATTTCTATGTTTCATGGTAAGATATAATAAGATTTGCGAAGTGTTATGTATTCCTCGTCTACACTTCAAATGAATGTAAATGCGACACTTTCTTGCAAGGAAATAGCGTTTGCAGATGTCTACGTATCGTAGCAATAGAGTTCTTATGATTCTTAAAACGCGATATCGCATCTCATTTCTATGTTTCATGGTAAGACATAATATGATTTGCGAAGTGTCATGTATTCCTCGTCCACACTTCAAATGAATGTAAATGCGACACTTCCTTGCTAGGAAATAGCGTCTGCAGATGTCTAGGTATCGTAGAAATAGAGTTCTAATGCTTCTTAAAACGCGATATCGCATCTCATTTCTATGTTTCATGGTAAGATATAATATGATTTGCGAAGTGTTATGTATTCCTAGTCTACACTTCAAATGAATGTAAATGCGACACTTCCTTGCAAGGAAATAACGTTTGCAAATGTCTACCTATCGTAGCAATAGTGTTCTAATGCTTCTTAAAACGCGATATCGCATCTCATTTCTATGTTTCATGGTAAGATATAATATGATTTGCGAAGTGTCATGTATTCCTCTTCTACACTTCAAATGAATGTAAATGCGACACTTCCTTGCAAGGAAATAGCGTTTGCAGATGTCTACGTATAGTAGCAATATAGTTCTAATGCTTCTTAAAACGCGATATCGCATCTGATTTCTATGTTTCATGGTAAGATATAATATGATTTGCGAAGTGTTATGTATACCTCGTCTACACATCAAATGAATGTAAATGCGACACTTCCTTGCAAGGAAATAGCGTTTGCAGATGTCTACGTATCGTAGCAATAGAGTTCTAATGCTTCTTAAAACGCGATATCGCATCTCGTTTCTATGTTTCATGGTAAGATATAACATGATTTGCGAAGTGTTATGTATTCCTAGTCTACACTTCAAATGAATGTGAATGCGATACTTCCTCGCTAGGAAATAGTGTTTGCAGATGTCTACGTATCGTAGCAATAGCTTTCTAGTGCTTCTTAAAACGCGATATCGCATCTCATTTCTATGTTTCATGGTAAGATATTATATGAATTGCGAAGTGTCATGTATTCCTCTTCTACACTTCAAATGAATGTAAATGCGACACTTCCTTGCAAGGAAATAGCGTTTGCAGATGTCTACGTATCGTAGCAATAGAGTTCTAATGCTTCTTAAAACGCGATATAGCATCTCATTTCTATGTTTCATTGTAAGATATAATATGATTTGCGAAGTGTTATGTATACCTCGTCTACACATCAAATGAATGTAAATGCGACACTTCCTTGCAAGGAAATAGCGTTTGCAGATGTCTACGTATCGTAGCAATAGAGTTCTAATGCTTCTTAAAACGCGATATCGCATCTCGTTTCTATGTTTCATGGTAAGATATAATATGATTTGCGAAGTGTCATGTATTCCTCGTTTACACTTCAAATGAATGTAAATACGACACTTCCTTGCAAGGAAATAGCGATTGCAGATGTCTACGTATCGTAGCAATAGAGTTCATATGATTCTTAAAACGCGATATCGCATCTCATATCTATGTTTCAAGATAAGATATAATATTCATTGCGAAGTGTTATGCATTCCTCGTCTACGATTCAAATGAAAGTAAATGCGACACTTCGTTGCAAGGAAATAGCGATTGCAGATGTCTACGTATCGTAGCAATAGAGTTCTAATGCTTCTTAAAACGCGATATCGCATCACATTTCTATGTTTCATGGTAAGATATAATAAGATTTGCGAAGTGTTATGTATTCCTCGTCTACACTTCAAATGAATGTAAATGCGACACTTTCTTGCAAGGAAATAGCGTTTGCAGATGTCTACGTATCGTAGCAATAGAGTTCTTATGATTCTTAAAACGCGATATCGCATCTCATTTCTATGTTTCATGGTAAGACATAATATGATTTGCGAAGTGTCATGTATTCCTCGTCCACACTTCAAATGAATGTAAATGCGACACTTCCTTGCTAGGAAATAGCGTCTGCAGATGTCTAGGTATCGTAGAAATAGAGTTCTAATGCTTCTTAAAACGCGATATCGCATCTCATTTCTATGTTTCATGGTAAGATATAATATGATTTGCGAAGTGTTATGTATTCCTAGTCTACACTTCAAATGAATGTAAATGCGACACTTCCTTGCAAGGAAATAACGTTTGCAAATGTCTACCTATCGTAGCAATAGTGTTCTAATGCTTCTTAAAACGCGATATCGCATCTCATTTCTATGTTTCATGGTAAGATATAATATGATTTGCGAAGTGTCATGTATTCCTCTTCTACACTTCAAATGAATGTAAATGCGACACTTCCTTGCAAGGAAATAGCGTTTGCAGATGTCTACGTATAGTAGCAATATAGTTCTAATGCTTCTTAAAACGCGATATCGCATCTGATTTCTATGTTTCATGGTAAGATATAATATGATTTGCGAAGTGTTATGTATACCTCGTCTACACATCAAATGAATGTAAATGCGACACTTCCTTGCAAGGAAATAGCGTTTGCAGATGTCTACGTATCGTAGCAATAGAGTTCTAATGCTTCTTAAAACGCGATATCGCATCTCGTTTCTATGTTTCATGGTAAGATATAATATGATTTGCGAAGTGTCATGTATTCCTCGTTTACACTTCAAATGAATGTAAATGCGACACTTCCTTGCAAGGAAATAGCGTTTGCAGATGTCTACGTATCGTAGCAATAGTGTTCTAATGCTTCTTAAAACGCGATATCGCATCTCATTTCTATGTTTCATGGTAAGATATAATATGATTTGCGAAGTGTTATGTATTCCTCATCAACACATCAACTGAATGTAAATGCGACACTTCCTCGCAAGGATATAGCGTTTGCAGATGTCTACGTATCGTAGCAATAGAGTTCTTATGATTCTTAAAACGCGATATCGCATCTCATTTCTACGTTTCATGGTAGGATATTATATGATTTGCGAAGTGTCATGTATTCCTCGTGTACACTTCAAATGAATGTAAATGCGACACTTCCTTGCTAGGAAATAGCGTCTGCAGATGTCTAGATATCGTAGCAGTAGTGTTCTAATGCTTCTTAGAACGCGATGTCGCATCTCATTTCTATGTTCCATGGTAAGATATAACATGATTTGCGAAGTGTTATGTATTCCTAGTCTACACTTCAAATGAATGTGAATGCGATACTTCCTCGCTAGGAAATAGTGTTTGCAGATGTCTACGTATCGTAGCAATAGCTTTCTAGTGCTTCTTAAAACGCGATATCGCATCTCATTTCTATGTTTCATGGTAAGATATTATATGAATTGCGAAGTGTCATGTATTCCTCTTCTACACTTCAAATGAATGTAAATGCGACACTTCCTTGCAAGGAAATAGCGTTTGCAGATGTCTACGTATCGTAGCAATAGAGTTCTAATGCTTCTTAAAACGCGATATAGCATCTCATTTCTATGTTTCATTGTAAGATATAATATGATTTGCGAAGTGTTATGTATACCTCGTCTACACATCAAATGAATGTAAATGCGACACTTCCTTGCAAGGAAATAGCGTTTGCAGATGTCTACGTATCGTAGCAATAGAGTTCTAATGCTTCTTAAAACGCGATATCGCATCTCGTTTCTATGTTTCATGGTAAGATATAATATGATTTGCGAAGTGTCATGTATTCCTCGTTTACACTTCAAATGAATGTAAATACGACACTTCCTTGCAAGGAAATAGCGTTTGCAGATGTCTACGTATCGAAGCAATAGATTTCAAATGCTTCTTAAAACGAGATATTGCATCTCATATCTACGCTTCATGATAAGATATAATATTCATTGCGAAGTGTTATGCATTCCTCGTCTACGATTCAAATGAAAGTAAATGCGACTCTTCCTTGCAAGGAAATAGCGATTGCAGATGTCTACGTATCGTAGCAATAGAGTTCATATGATTCTTAAAACGCGATATCGCATCTCATATCTATGTTTCAAGATAAGATATAATATTCATTGCGAAGTGTTATGCATTCCTCGTCTACGATTCAAATGAAAGTAAATGCGACACTTCGTTGCAAGGAAATAGCGATTGCAGATGTCTACGTATCGTAGCAATAGAGTTCTAATGCTTCTTAAAACGCGATATCGCATCTCATTTCTATGTTTCATGGTAAGATATAATATGATTTGCGAAGTGTCATGTATTCCTCGTTTACACTTCAAATGAATGTAAATGCGACACTTCCTTGCAAGGAAATAGCGTCTGCAGATGTCTAGGTATCGTAGCAATAGAATTCTAATGCTTCTTAAAACGCGATATCGCATCTCATTTCTATGTTTCATGGTAAGATATAATATGATTTGCGAAGTGTTATGTACTCCTCGTCTACACATCAAGTGAATGTAAATGCGACACTTCCTTGCTAGGAAATAGCGTTTGCAGATGTCTACGTATTGTAGCAATAGAGTTCTTATGATCCTTAAAACGCGATATCGCATCTCATTTCTATGTTTCATGGTAAGATATAATATGATTTGCGAAGTGTTATGTATTCCTCGTCTACACTTCAAATGAATGTAAATGCGACACTTCCTTGCAAGGAAATAGCGTTTGCAGATGTCTTGTCACGTCACGGGTCGCGAAAATTTATCATTTGCCGGAAGCGACACGCAGCCTCGTACGGTTCGGCTCGCGGAAATTGCGACGAAGACCGGGTTCTTTCTGGCTCGCGGTTTACAGTCGAAGAAGACACGGGTGCGATAATAATGACACGGACTTACCTTCTGGCGCCTTGAGACCGCTGCTTCAATTTCTCTTTTCCAGGTACCTTTGTCTACGTGGATCGCCCTCCGGAATGGTCCCTGCGTAAGGGCTGCGAGGCGGAATTGTTACGGGGACGAGTACCCAGGCTGGTTGATTCCTTGATCGTATCAGCTCGTTCGAGCGGATCTGTGGCGGAGGCGAAGTTGCGGCACGGTTGTCCGGTCGGCGGTCAGCAGGAGGAGAAATGTTGCAGTGGTAGACGTACGCGACGGTATTTGCACCAACGTATTCGCGTACTAATGACCGGAGGAAGTTCTTCCTTCCCGCGCGTCGAGTTCGCTTGTTAATATCGGAACGGCGCATTCGAGTCGGATTCCAAAAAGTCTGGATACGGGTCCACTAAGCGGTGGTCCTCTCTAGCTTACCGGTCCAGAAATAAGGAAACCGACGGATGTCTACTCTTTAGTCTAGCTGTGGGCCGATGCAGTTAAGCGGCTGTCCTCTCTAACTGATCGGTTACCAAGTTTCGACTAAAGGTCAGAGCTCCCTGAATGTATGTGGAAGACGCGAGAACTCGAGGAAGACTTCACGCTAAATTATTATAGCAAGGAATAAAATGCAAATAACGAGAATTGTAGATACTGGTAAAAATACAATATATATATTCTAAATAATACCTGAGCTTACACTTACTACCCTATGCTAAACTTACTAAATACTAGATGTTGAATATAATTAGAATATAGGTGAAGTTAGAGTTAGGAACTTGAGTTAGAGTTTGAATTCGAAGTTTGAATTAGAACGATGTTGAAATAGTATATAACTCCGAGTGAGATGAAGTAAAGCCCGAAGGCATGAAAGTCCGTTCGCGTTGAGCTCAAGGCTCGATCTGATCATCGGCTCGCGGATCCGCGACCTCCTCGGATCGCGGGGCGCGCGAGTCGCAGGGCCCCAGAGTGGGGCGAAACGCTCGGCCCTCGAAGTGGGGCGGTCGGTTGTGGTGGGGACACGCGCGTTCAGCGTGAGCCGCGCGCGTCGGGCGCTCGCTCGGGCGCTTCGCTTGAAACTACTTATAATTAATCGCTTTCTAAAATTAAGATTATACAAGAAAATACTTATGCTATTTCTGTGTGTGTTGTTTTGTGTATGTACATGGAGTGTCGTGTACTTAAATACTAAAATTCGCTCGATTATGGATACAAATATGAATAGTATGAATATGGGTGCGATACGGCGGGCGACTCCTCGTGATACGTGGATTGGTCCTCGTGCGGAGGCTGTGGTTCATCTCTCTCCCAGCTATCTGATAGCGCGTCGTAGCGCGGTTGTGAAGTCGAACTCCTGGTTGCGAGGGTGACTGCCTTGGCACGGCGATCAGGTAGATTGACCATGTGTCGGTACGCTTGTCTCTGTGGCGGTGGCAGGCGGTGTATGTGGCTCTGCCGGGGAGTGCTGGAGGTACCGCGAGGTTCGGCGGACGTTACACCTCCCCCCATGGTAAAGGAATCTTGGCAATGCCAAGATCTCCTGTCTCGAAGATGCACAGGAAATGATGACCTGACATTGGTAGTTCTGCCGGTTGGTAGCTTGCCCTCTGGAGTATCCTCGCCAGGTAGACAGCGGCGGGCTCGTTTCGCGTTGTCGGAGTGACCCGAGTTGACCATGACTGGGCTGGTTGGTAAGGTACCTGAGGCACTTGTTCCACTATCACTTTTAGAGTTCGTTGCACTCACTTCCCGTTGTGTCGCACTTATTACGTTCGCTTTAGTCTTTATCTCTCCTGATTCGATTACACTCATCCTTTTACATAATTTTAATTTGTTGGCGTGTACAATTTTGTGACGGCCCCTAATCGCTATTTTCACATTGTTGTCGTTCAGAATTTCTATAATTCGGTATGGGCCCACATATTGAGACTGGAACTTGTGTTTATTCGGTTCCCTGAGCAGATAAACCCATTGGCCTTTTTCGAATTTCTGAACGTTAATTTTTTTATCATAATAAAATTTTGCTCTTCGCTTCGCGTTGTCGAGATTTTCCCTGGCTACCCTTTGCGATGTAGTAATTTTTTCGTTTAAATTTATCAGATAATCGGAATAGGTCTCGTTTTCTGTATTATCCTGAAATGGGGTTTCAGATGGTGTTCTCGCAATTCGCCCGAAGACTAGTTCGTGCGGAGTATACAATGTACCCTCGTGGACGCTGGTGTTATAGGAAAACATGGCGTACGGAAGCCATCTTTCCCAGTCGTCACTGGTGTTGATGAAATGCTTGAGGTATTCGGCCAAGACATGGTGTGATCGTTCGACCGATCCATTCGTCTGTGGGTGGAAGGCCGTTGATTTGTATTGCTTAATTTTGAATTTAATCGCGATCGCTTTTATTAAACTATTAATGAAATTGGAGCCTTGATCGGTTAGAATACCCTTCGGGCATCCGAATTTGCAAATGAAACCAGTTATTAATGCTTCGGCGATATCAACGGCAGTTGTATGTTTTAAAGGGATGGCTACGGAATATTTGGTCAGAAGATCTTGGATGGTTAGGATATTGGTAAAACCGTCGGGAGTTGTCGGAAGGGGACCCATGACGTCCATTGAGATTTTGTCAAACGCGCAACCCGGGGTGTCTGTTAATGTCAACGGTTGTCGGGTTTTTACGCGTACTAGTTTCTCCGACTGGCAGCTTTTGCATCTGCTAATAAAGTCTTGGATCTGGACTTTCATATTTGGCCAGTAGTATCTTTCTCTAACCCTTGAGTATGTTTTATTTACGCCCTTATGGCCTCCTACGGGGGTGTCGTGACTTTCTTGAATAATTTTCTGTCTTTTCTCTTCCGGGGGAATATGGATTAAGCCCTGGCATACAGTTACCTGTACCGGAGTTTCATATAGTAAGTCCTGTAACGCGCGTTGGATTTGAGCCCATGGTATTGAATCTAGATAGGTTTGCGCGATGCTAATTGTTTTCAACTGTAGTTCGTTAACCACGTCGTATAATGATCTTAGTGCTTCTATGACTATATTGTAATCAATAGCTCTAGACTGGTGTTCAACAATTGGTAACTGAATCTGATAGTAGTCTTCTATTTTAACGACTCTGGCTCTAGCTAAGTTAATATTATCTTTGTCGAAGAAAAATTTTCCCGATTTTTGAATTTCTTTTGCCCCTTTATCGTATGGTTGTCCTGACTGCGCGATGAATATGACTATATTGTCGCGTCTAGTTGCGATCGTGTCCCTCGTAAATTTAAATAGGGGTTCATACCTAATATGTTCTCCCGGTGTCGGTTCATACATTTCTGTATTACCGGCTTTGATTCGTGGCGTCGGTACAGTAGGGTAGTTTCGAGGAAGTGTATCAGGCGTTGATTGTTTATCGGCAGGACTTGGTGGAGGCGGTGGTGGAGGTTCAGTCTTTTCTCGTCTAAGCGGTAGCGGTGATGGATCGAAGATATCTTCATCGGAGGATGAAGGTTGTGTGATTGGCATAACTTTTACAGGATTGCGTGAAAGTGCGTCTGCATTAGAATTGGATTTTCCCGCTTTATATACCATGTCGTAATCGTACTCTGCAAGTTTTAACCTCCACCGCACGAGACGACTGGATGGGTCTTTAACCGAGTTCATCCACACCAGTGGACGATGGTCAGTGACGAGAGTGAAGCGGTTACCATAAATGTATGGCCGAAAGTGGTGCACGGCGTAGACAATAGCCAAGCACTCTTTCTCTATCGTAGAGTAGTTTCTCTCGGCGGAGTTAAGTAATCGTGAGGTATATGCTATAGGTAAATCACGGCCTATCCGCCCTTGGCTAATTACGGCACCTATTGCGTCTGCGGATGCATCTGTAGTTATAATAAAGGGTTCCTTAAAATTCGGGTACTGAAGAATCGGCGCCTCGCATAGCGCGTCGCGTAGTTTTACGAAAGCGTTTTCCTGGTCGTTTCGCCATACGAACTGTGCGTCTTTCTTTAATAGGTTTGTGAGAGGTTTTGTTATGTTCGAAAAATTTGATATAAACCGTCTATAATAACCGGCGAGACCTAAGAATTGTTTTATTTGCTTCTGATTCGTTGGCCTGGGAAAATCTCTTACAGCGCTTACTTTCGCGGGGTCTGGTTTCACTCCGTCTTCGCTGATAATGTGCCCGAGGTAACTCACTTCTCGCCTGAGGAACTCGCACTTATCTGGTTGTAGGACTAAATTGGCCTCTCTTAGCCGTCGCGTCAACTTGTCGTATTTCGTTTCATGCTCTTGGAGCGAGCTGGCGTAAACAACTATATCGTCCAAATAAACGAAAAGTTCGTTCCCTTGGAGTCCTGCGAGCACATTATCCATCAATCTTTGAAAAGTGGCCGGTGCATTCTTTAGCCCAAAAGGCATACGAGTAAATTCGAAGTGGCCATGCGGAGTCGAAAAAGCTGTCTTGTGCGCGTCAGCGGGTTCCATCGGAATTTGATGGAATCCGCTGGCGAGGTCGAAAGTGCTGAAATATTTGGCACTACCCAACTGATCTAATATTTCGGTTATAGAAGGCAGCGGATACGCATCCGCGATCGATTTCTCATTTAAAGCGCGATAATCTATTACTACGCGCCATCGCTTTTTTCCGGAGGAGTCGGGTTTCTTAGGGACAACCCAGAGTGGCGAATTATACGGGGATTTGGAATTCCGTATAACGTCGTTTTGCAACAATTTTTCCACCTGATCGCGGATCTCCTCTTTATGTACCGGGGGAAATCTATACTGTTTTACATTTATAGGCCTATCATCGACAGTAGGGATTTTATGGGTGGCCGCGTTTGTGTATCCTAGCTTATCGCCGTCTATATAGAACAAGTCTTGCGTCTTCTCGACTAATCGAATTACATGCGCTCTTTCTTCATCGTTGAGATGACTTAAACGTAATAGGTCTACCACTTGCTCTAAACGAGGCTTCGAAGAACGTTTATCTTTGGGCGGTGTTGTTTTCGCGTCGGATTTTGTAACTTGCGCGTATGTCGAATTTCGTACGCTAGCGCTTGCAGTAAAAAGAGGAGGTCCGTCGTTAGATGGTGACGTCAAGCGTGAAGAAGCTTTATTTGACAATTCCCCCTTTTGGGGTGAGCCGTTTGATGCGGCTGGAACTAGGATTGACTTTGTCAAATTTCGATTTGGCTTCGGTATAGGGCTAGAATTCGAGAATATCGGAAAAAGCGCGGATTTGCCTTCCCGAGAAATATCTGGCACTGGCTCAAGCTGCAAAGGAGGCAGGGCCAACGTGACGGCTTCGTCTGTCGAGTTAATTACTCTTGTGATGGCCGTGCCCCTTCGCACTGTCACCAGGGCATCTCCGAAGAAAATTCCTGGAGCAATGTCTATCCGAGGGACTATTCCCTCTCGGATAGCTGAGTTGATTACGCGAATTTTGATTCCGGCGTTCATTCGCGGAGGTATGGAGATTTTATCTACAATCTCTGCTTTGGTATCCGGCGGTAACGGAGGAACTTCATTCGAAATGTTAGAGATTTCGCGCTTGAACGGGATTGTTTTTCCGTTCCACCGAACTTGACTCTTTGGAAAGGAAATTTCCGCATCGGCGCAGAAGCCGGATCCGAGGATGCCGTCTGGGCCGAGGGGGAAATCGTCGTCTACGACGTTGAATGGCACTACTCGATCAAATAGAACAATGTTAACCGTACCTATGGTCGTCGTTTTCCCGTTTGTAACCCCGGTAATAACTACCGTCTCCGAACAATCGATTCTGGCGGCGGACGATAATGCGGAGCGCTTAATAACGTTAATTTCTGCCCCTGTGTCGACCATGAATTCTGTTGGCTTAATTAGCACGTTAGAATTGAGGATGACGCTCGGGGTGTTAGTTTTTCCCGTTAGGTTTATTGCTGCGCTTCGGTTGGGGCCTCTAATGAGCGGTCGGTCGTCGCGAGATTGCGAATGTTTGAAGGGGCCTCGCGTCGGGTCTCGCGGCGCGGCGGGAGGCCGTTCCCGTTTCCCGAGTACCTGTTGCTATTGTTAAACTGCCTTTTCCTACATTCGCTAATATCGTGGCCCGGCGTTTTACAATATCTGCAAAATGTAATTTCCCGTGGCGCGGACTGTCGCGTTGAGTCTGCTAATGGCCTCGGTGTCGGGGCATACGCATCCCGATAATGGAAGTCTTGGCGAGCGGCCGGTGATTGTTGCGAAGGATAAATTCTAGAGCGGCAATCTCGTGCGAAATGTCCTGGGTTGTTGCAAATAGGACACGTCACTTCTGGTCGTCTCTCTCGGGTTTCGACGCGGGAACGCGGATTCCGCAACCGGTCGCAATCCAATTCGTGCCTTTTGAAAAGTTCTCGGGCGCGCGAAAATGCTTCTTGCAGCGTTCCTAACACGTTTGAGGGCATCTGGACGCGGATTTCAGGTATCAAACCGTCCGTAAAACAGCGGAGCGTTAGGTCGTCGACGTTCGACGTAGAACCTGGCGTAGCGTAAGGGTCTAATCGTTCACAATCTACTATTGCAGTGCGTAAATCCTTCACTCGGCTTATGTAATCTAGAATATGTTCGTTTTGTTTCATATATATATTCGTAAGTTCACCGCGGTAATGGTCGGCGGAACGTACGGCACCGAATGAACTACGGAGGATGTCTGTGAGCTCTAAGATGGTGTGACACGGTTCATCTTCCAATGCGAGGTATGCGCGGCCCTTTAGTCTGCTTTTGATTAGTCGCGTAAACGTACGTTCGCAGCCGTTAGGGATAAGTTCGTACGCGCGCTTGCATGCTCGCGTGAACTGGAGGACGGGCATGTTTTGTCCGTCATAGTTAGGAATAGCTTCTAGCGCTTGCTTTAATGAAAGTTCGTCGTGCAGCGAACCCGAATTTTCCATACGCGAATTTGAGAGTAACGGTGATGTGTTTAGTCGCGGAAAGTCTGTTGAAGCGGTGTCTGAACGCGCAACGTCTTGTGAACGACGGAGCGTAGCTAATTCGCGGCGCAATTCTTCTATTTGCTGCATCAAGAACATAGTGTTTTCAGTTGCCCTGTTTGATTCGGTGACTTTGTCTGCATCGGAAGTCTCCGGCATTCGTGGAATCGGATCGGCAAGCGAATCTTGAAACTCTATACGACGCGTAGCGCGTTTATCGCGGTCGGATTCTATTCCCGCGGCGGCGGCTCGGGGTGGCTGTTGTCGTGTCTTAGTCGGCGTACGCGTAGCCATGGCTGATGTATCCCTATTCACTGGCAGAATTTCCCGAAAGGGATAACAGGCAGTATCCCACCGCTGTCACCAAAAAGATCGTGTCACGTCACGGGTCGCGAAAATTTATCATTTGCCGGAAGCGACACGCAGCCTCGTACGGTTCGGCTCGCGGAAATTGCGACGAAGACCGGGTTCTTTCTGGCTCGCGGTTTACAGTCGAAGAAGACACGGGTGCGATAATAATGACACGGACTTACCTTCTGGCGCCTTGAGACCGCTGCTTCAATTTCTCTTTTCCAGGTACCTTTGTCTACGTGGATCGCCCTCCGGAATGGTCCCTGCGTAAGGGCTGCGAGGCGGAATTGTTACGGGGACGAGTACCCAGGCTGGTTGATTCCTTGATCGTATCAGCTCGTTCGAGCGGATCTGTGGCGGAGGCGAAGTTGCGGCACGGTTGTCCGGTCGGCGGTCAGCAGGAGGAGAAATGTTGCAGTGGTAGACGTACGCGACGGTATTTGCACCAACGTATTCGCGTACTAATGACCGGAGGAAGTTCTTCCTTCCCGCGCGTCGAGTTCGCTTGTTAATATCGGAACGGCGCATTCGAGTCGGATTCCAAAAAGTCTGGATACGGGTCCACTAAGCGGTGGTCCTCTCTAGCTTACCGGTCCAGAAATAAGGAAACCGACGGATGTCTACTCTTTAGTCTAGCTGTGGGCCGATGCAGTTAAGCGGCTGTCCTCTCTAACTGATCGGTTACCAAGTTTCGACTAAAGGTCAGAGCTCCCTGAATGTATGTGGAAGACGCGAGAACTCGAGGAAGACTTCACGCTAAATTATTATAGCAAGGAATAAAATGCAAATAACGAGAATTGTAGATACTGGTAAAAATACAATATATATATTCTAAATAATACCTGAGCTTACACTTACTACCCTATGCTAAACTTACTAAATACTAGATGTTGAATATAATTAGAATATAGGTGAAGTTAGAGTTAGGAACTTGAGTTAGAGTTTGAATTCGAAGTTTGAATTAGAACGATGTTGAAATAGTATATAACTCCGAGTGAGATGAAGTAAAGCCCGAAGGCATGAAAGTCCGTTCGCGTTGAGCTCAAGGCTCGATCTGATCATCGGCTCGCGGATCCGCGACCTCCTCGGATCGCGGGGCGCGCGAGTCGCAGGGCCCCAGAGTGGGGCGAAACGCTCGGCCCTCGAAGTGGGGCGGTCGGTTGTGGTGGGGACACGCGCGTTCAGCGTGAGCCGCGCGCGTCGGGCGCTCGCTCGGGCGCTTCGCTTGAAACTACTTATAATTAATCGCTTTCTAAAATTAAGATTATACAAGAAAATACTTATGCTATTTCTGTGTGTGTTGTTTTGTGTATGTACATGGAGTGTCGTGTACTTAAATACTAAAATTCGCTCGATTATGGATACAAATATGAATAGTATGAATATGGGTGCGATACGGCGGGCGACTCCTCGTGATACGTGGATTGGTCCTCGTGCGGAGGCTGTGGTTCATCTCTCTCCCAGCTATCTGATAGCGCGTCGTAGCGCGGTTGTGAAGTCGAACTCCTGGTTGCGAGGGTGACTGCCTTGGCACGGCGATCAGGTAGATTGACCATGTGTCGGTACGCTTGTCTCTGTGGCGGTGGCAGGCGGTGTATGTGGCTCTGCCGGGGAGTGCTGGAGGTACCGCGAGGTTCGGCGGACGTTACAGTCTACGTATCGAAGCAATAGATTTCAAATGCTTCTTAAAACGAGATATTGCATCTCATTTCTATGTTTCATGGTAAGATATAATATGATTTGCGAAGTGTCATGTATTCCTCGTCCACACTTCAAATGAATGTAAATGCGACACTTCCGTGCTAGGAAATAGCGTCTGCAGATGTCTAGGTATCGTAGAAATACAGTTCTAATGCTTCTTAAAACGCGATATCGCATCACATTTCTATGTTTCATGGTAAGATATAATATGATTTGCGAAGTGTTATGTATTCCTCGTCTACACTTCAAATGAATGTAAATGCGACACTTCCTTGCTAGGAAATAGCGTCTGCAGATGTCTAGGTATCGTAGCAATAGAGTTCTAATGCTTCTTAAAACGCGATATCGCATCTCATTTCTATGTTTCATGGTAAGATATAATATGATTTGCGAAGTGTTATGTATTCCTCGTCTACACGTCAAATGAATGTAAATGCGACACTTCCTTGCAAGGAAATAGCGTTTGCAGATGTCTACGTATCGTAGCAATAGAGTTCTAATGCTTCTTAAAACGCGATATCGCATCACATTTCTATGTTTCATGGTAAGATATAATATGATTTGCGAAGTGTCATGTATTCCTCGTTTACACTTCAAATGAATGCAAATGCGACACTTCCTTGCAAGGAAATAGCGTTTGCAGATGTCTACGTATCGTAGCAATAGAGTTCTAATGCTTCTTAAAACGCGATATCGCATTTCATATCTATGTTTCAAGATAAGATATAATATTCATTGCGAAGTGTTATGCATTCCTCGTCTACGATTCAAATGAAAGTAAATGCGACACATCGTTGCAAGGAAATAGCGATTGCAGATGTCTACGTATCGTAGCAATTGAGTTCTAATGCTTCTTAAAACGCGATATCGCATCTCATTTCTATGTTTCATGGTAAGATATAATATGATTTGCGAAGTATCATGTATTCCTCATCAACACATCAACTGAATTTAAATGCGACACTTCCTTGCAAGGAAGTAGCGTTTGCAGATGTCTACGTATCGTAGCAATAGAGTTCTTATGATTCTTAAAACGCGATATCGCATTTCATTTCTACGTTTCATGGTAGGATATTATATGATTTGCGAAGTATCATGTATTCCTCGTGTACACTTCAAGTGAATGTAAATGCGACACTTCCTTGCTAGGAAATAGCGTCTGCAGATGTCTAGGTATCGTAGCAGTAGTGTTCTAATGCTTCTTAGAACGCGATGTCGCATCTCATTTCTATGTTTCATGGTAAGATATATAATCTGCGAAGTGATGTGTATTCCTCGTCTACACTTCTAATGAATGTAAATGCGACACTTCTTTGCAAGGAAATAGCGATTGCAGATGTCTACGTATCGTAGCAATAGAGTTCTTATGATTCTTAAAACGCGATATCGCATCACATTTCTATGTTTCATGGTAAGATATGATATGATTTGCGAAGTGTTATGTATTCCTCGTCTACACATCAAATGAATGTAAATGCGACACTTTCTTGCAAGGAAATAGCATTTGCAGATGTCTACGTATCGTTGCAATGGATTTCTGCTGCTTCTTAAAACGCGATATCGCATCTCATTTCTATGTTTCATGGTAAGATATAATATGATTTGCGGAGTGTCATGTATTCCTCGTCTACACTTCAAATGAATGTAAATGCGACACTTCCCTGCAAGGAAATAGCGTTTGCAGATGTCTAGGTATCGTAGCAATAGTGTTCTAATGCTTCTTAAAACGCGATATCGCATCTCATTTCTATGTTTCATGGCAAGATATAATATGATTTGCGAAGTGTTATGTATACCTCGTCTACACATCAAATGAATGTAAATGCGACACTTCCTTGCAAGGAAATAGCGTTTGCAGATGTCTACGTATCGTAGCAATAGAGTTCTAATGCTTCTTAAAACGCGATATCGCATCACATTTCTATGTTTCATGGTAAGATATAATTTGATTTTCGAAGTGTCATGTATTCCTCGTTTACACTTCAAATGAATGCAAATGCGACACTTCCTTGCAAGGAAATAGCGTTTGCAGATGTCTACGTATCGTAGCAATAGAGTTCTAATGCTTCTTAAAACGCGATATCGCATCTCATTTCTATGTTTCATGGTAAGATATAATATGATTTGCGAAGTGTTATGTATTCCTCGTCTACACTTCAAATGAATGTAAATGCGACACTTCCTTGCAAGGAAATAGCGTTTGCAGATGTCTACGTATCGTAGCAATAGAGTTCTAATGCTTCTTAAAACGCGATATCGCATCTCGTTTCTATGTTTCATGGTAGGATGTTATATGATTTGCGAAGTGTCATGTATTCCTCGTGTACACTTCAAATGAATGTAAATGCGACACTTCCTTGCTAGGAAATAGCGTCTGCAGTTGTCTACGTATCGTAGCAATAGGGTTCTTATGATTCTTAAAACGCGATATCGCATCACATTTCTATGTTTCATGGTAAGATATGATATGATTTGCGAAGTGTTATGTATTCCTCGTCT
The DNA here is from genome assembly GCF_050948175.1 of Xylocopa sonorina. NCBI lineage: Eukaryota > Metazoa > Arthropoda > Insecta > Hymenoptera > Apidae > Xylocopa > Xylocopa sonorina. The sequence goes on from NW_027490232.1 coordinate 625,213, forward strand.
ACACTTCAAATGAATGTAAATGCGACACTTCCTTGCAAGGAAATAGCGTTTGCAATTGTCTACCTGTCGTAGCAATAGTTTTCTAATGCTTCTTAAAACGCGATATCGCATCTCATTTCTATGTTTCACGGTAAGATATAATATGATTTGCGAAGTGTCATGTATTCCTCGTTTACACTTCAAATGAATGTAAATGCGACACTTCCTTGCAAGGAAATAGCGTCTGCAGATGTCTAGGTATCGTAGCAATAGAATTCTAATGCTTCTTAAAACGCGATATCGCATCTCATTTCTATGTTTCATGGTAAGATATAATATGATTTGCGAAGTGTTATGTACTCCTCGTCTACACATCAAGTGAATGTAAATGCGACACTTCCTTGTTAGGAAATAGCGTTTGCAGATGTCTACGTATTGTAGCAATAGAGTTCTTATGATTCTTAAAACGCGATATCGCATCTCATTTCTATGTTTCATGGTAAGATATAATATGATTTGCGAAGTGTCATGTATTCCTCGTCTACACTTCAAATGAATGTAAATGCGACACTTCCTTGCAAGGAAATAGCGTTTGCAAATGTCTACCTATCGTAGCAATAGTGTTCTAATGCTTCTTAAAACGCGATATCGCATCTCATTTCTATGTTTCATGGTAAGATATAATATGATTTGCGAAGTGTCATGTATTCCTCTTCTACACTTCAAATGAATGTAAATGCGACACTTCCTTGCAAGGAAATAGCGTTTGCAGATGTCTAAGTATCGTAGCAATAGAGTTCTAATGCTTCTTAAAACGCGATATCGCATCTCGTTTCTATGTTTCATGGTAGGATGTTATATGATTTGCGAAGTGTCATGTATTCCTCGTGTACACTTCAAATGAATGTAAATGCGACACTTCCTTGCTAGGAAATAGCGTCTGCAGTTGTCTACGTATCGTAGCAATAGGGTTCTTATGATTCTTAAAACGCGATATCGCATCACATTTCTATGTTTCATGGTAAGATATGATATGATTTGCGAAGTGTTATGTATTCCTCGTCTACACTTCAAATGAATGTAAATGCGACACTTCCTTGCAAGGAAATAGCGTTTGCAGATGTCTACGTATCGAAGCAATAGATTTCAAATGCTTCTTAAAACGAGATATTGCATCTCATATCTACGCTTCATGATAAGATATAATATTCATTGCGAAGTGTTATGCATTCCTCGTCTACGATTCAAATGAAAGTAAATGCGACACTTCCTTGCAAGGAAATAGCGATTGCAGATGTCTACGTATCGTAGCAATAGAGTTCATATGATTCTTAAAACGCGATATCGCATCTCATATCTATGTTTCAAGATAAGATATAATATTCATTGCGAAGTGTTATGCATTCCTCGTCTACGATTCAAATGAAAGTAAATGCGACACTTCGTTGCAAGGAAATAGCGATTGCAGATGTCTACGTATCGTAGCAATAGAGTTCTAATGCTTCTTAAAACGCGATATCGCATCACATTTCTATGTTTCATGGTAAGATATAATATGATTTGCGAAGTGTTATGTATTCCTCGTCTACACTTCAAATGAATGTAAATGCGACACTTTCTTGCAAGGAAATAGCGTTTGCAGATGTCTACGTATCGTAGCAATAGAGTTCTTATGATTCTTAAAACGCGATATCGCATCTCATTTCTATGTTTCATGGTAAGACATAATATGATTTGCGAAGTGTCATGTATTCCTCGTCCACACTTCAAATGAATGTAAATGCGACACTTCCTTGCTAGGAAATAGCGTCTGCAGATGTCTAGGTATCGTAGAAATAGAGTTCTAATGCTTCTTAAAACGCGATATCGCATCTCATTTCTATGTTTCATGGTAAGATATAATATGATTTGCGAAGTGTTATGTATTCCTAGCCTACACTTCAAATGAATGTAAATGCGACACTTCCTTGCAAGGAAATAACGTTTGCAAATGTCTACCTATCGTAGCAATAGTGTTCTAATGCTTCTTAAAACGCGATATCGCATCTCATTTCTATGTTTCATGGTAAGATATAATATGATTTGCGAAGTGTCATGTATTCCTCTTCTACACTTCAAATGAATGTAAATGCGACACTTCCTTGCAAGGAAATAGCGTTTGCAGATGTCTACGTATAGTAGCAATATAGTTCTAATGCTTCTTAAAACGCGATATCGCATCTGATTTCTATGTTTCATGGTAAGATATAATATGATTTGCGAAGTGTTATGTATACCTCGTCTACACATCAAATGAATGTAAATGCGACACTTCCTTGCAAGGAAATAGCGTTTGCAGATGTCTACGTATCGTAGCAATAGAGTTCTAATGCTTCTTAAAACGCGATATCGCATCTCATTTCTATGTTTCATGGTAAGATATAATATGATTTGCGAAGTGTTATGTATTCCTCGTCTACACTTCAAATGAATGTAAATGCGACACTTCCTTGCAAGGAAATAGCGTTTGCAGATGTCTACGTATCGTAGCAATAGAGTTCTAATGCTTCTTAAAACGCGATATCGCATCTCGTTTCTATGTTTCATGGTAGGATGTTATATGATTTGCGAAGTGTCATGTATTCCTCGTGTACACTTCAAATGAATGTAAATGCGACACTTCCTTGCTAGGAAATAGCGTCTGCAGTTGTCTACGTATCGTAGCAATAGGGTTCTTATGATTCTTAAAACGCGATATCGCATCACATTTCTATGTTTCATGGTAAGATATGATATGATTTGCGAAGTGTTATGTATTCCTCGTCTACACTTCAAATGAATGTAAATGCGACACTTCCTTGCAAGGAAATAGCGTTTGCAATTGTCTACCTGTCGTAGCAATAGTTTTCTAATGCTTCTTAAAACGCGATATCGCATCTCATTTCTATGTTTCACGGTAAGATATAATATGATTTGCGAAGTGTCATGTATTCCTCGTTTACACTTCAAATGAATGTAAATGCGACACTTCCTTGCAAGGAAATAGCGTCTGCAGATGTCTAGGTATCGTAGCAATAGAATTCTAATGCTTCTTAAAACGCGATATCGCATCTCATTTCTATGTTTCATGGTAAGATATAATATGATTTGCGAAGTGTTATGTACTCCTCGTCTACACATCAAGTGAATGTAAATGCGACACTTCCTTGTTAGGAAATAGCGTTTGCAGATGTCTACGTATTGTAGCAATAGAGTTCTTATGATTCTTAAAACGCGATATCGCATCTCATTTCTATGTTTCATGGTAAGATATAATATGATTTGCGAAGTGTCATGTATTCCTCGTCTACACTTCAAATGAATGTAAATGCGACACTTCCTTGCAAGGAAATAGCGTTTGCAAATGTCTACCTATCGTAGCAATAGTGTTCTAATGCTTCTTAAAACGCGATATCGCATCTCATTTCTATGTTTCATGGTAAGATATAATATGATTTGCGAAGTGTCATGTATTCCTCTTCTACACTTCAAATGAATGTAAATGCGACACTTCCTTGCAAGGAAATAGCGTTTGCAGATGTCTACGTATCGTAGCAATAGAGTTCTAATGCTTCTTAAAACGCGATATCGCATCTCGTTTCTATGTTTCATGGTAGGATGTTATATGATTTGCGAAGTGTCATGTATTCCTCGTGTACACTTCAAATGAATGTAAATGCGACACTTCCTTGCTAGGAAATAGCGTCTGCAGTTGTCTACGTATCGTAGCAATAGGGTTCTTATGATTCTTAAAACGCGATATCGCATCACATTTCTATGTTTCATGGTAAGATATGATATGATTTGCGAAGTGTTATGTATTCCTCGTCTACACTTCAAATGAATGTAAATGCGACACTTCCTTGCAAGGAAATAGCGTTTGCAGATGTCTACGTATCGAAGCAATAGATTTCAAATGCTTCTTAAAACGAGATATTGCATCTCATATCTACGCTTCATGATAAGATATAATATTCATTGCGAAGTGTTATGCATTCCTCGTCTACGATTCAAATGAAAGTAAATGCGACACTTCCTTGCAAGGAAATAGCGATTGCAGATGTCTACGTATCGTAGCAATAGAGTTCATATGATTCTTAAAACGCGATATCGCATCTCATATCTATGTTTCAAGATAAGATATAATATTCATTGCGAAGTGTTATGCATTCCTCGTCTACGATTCAAATGAAAGTAAATGCGACACTTCGTTGCAAGGAAATAGCGATTGCAGATGTCTACGTATCGTAGCAATAGAGTTCTAATGCTTCTTAAAACGCGATATCGCATCACATTTCTATGTTTCATGGTAAGATATAATAAGATTTGCGAAGTGTTATGTATTCCTCGTCTACACTTCAAATGAATGTAAATGCGACACTTTCTTGCAAGGAAATAGCGTTTGCAGATGTCTACGTATCGTAGCAATAGAGTTCTTATGATTCTTAAAACGCGATATCGCATCTCATTTCTATGTTTCATGGTAAGACATAATATGATTTGCGAAGTGTCATGTATTCCTCGTCCACACTTCAAATGAATGTAAATGCGACGCTTCCTTGCTAGGAAATAGCGTCTGCAGATGTCTAGGTATCGTAGAAATAGAGTTCTAATGCTTCTTAAAACGCGATATCGCATCTCATTTCTATGTTTCATGGTAAGATATAATATGATTTGCGAAGTGTTATGTATTCCTAGTCTACACTTCAAATGAATGTAAATGCGACACTTCCTTGCAAGGAAATAACGTTTGCAAATGTCTACCTATCGTAGCAATAGTGTTCTAATGCTTCTTAAAACGCGATATCGCATCTCATTTCTATGTTTCATGGTAAGATATAATATGATTTGCGAAGTGTCATGTATTCCTCTTCTACACTTCAAATGAATGTAAATGCGACACTTCCTTGCAAGGAAATAGCGTTTGCAGATGTCTACGTATAGTAGCAATATAGTTCTAATGCTTCTTAAAACGCGATATCGCATCTGATTTCTATGTTTCATGGTAAGATATAATATGATTTGCGAAGTGTTATGTATACCTCGTCTACACATCAAATGAATGTAAATGCGACACTTCCTTGCAAGGAAATAGCGTTTGCAGATGTCTACGTATCGTAGCAATAGAGTTCTAATGCTTCTTAAAACGCGATATCGCATCTCGTTTCTATGTTTCATGGTAAGATATAATATGATTTGCGAAGTGTCATGTATTCCTCGTTTACACTTCAAATGAATGTAAATGCGACACTTCCTTGCAAGGAAATAGCGTTTGCAGATGTCTACGTATCGTAGCAATAGTGTTCTAATGCTTCTTAAAACGCGATATCGCATCTCATTTCTATGTTTCATGGTAAGATATAATATGATTTGCGAAGTGTTATGTATTCCTCATCAACACATCAACTGAATGTAAATGCGACACGTCCTCGCAAGGATATAGCGTTTGCAGATGTCTACGTATCGTAGCAATAGAGTTCTTATGATTCTTAAAACGCGATATCGCATCTCATTTCTACGTTTCATGGTAGGATATTATATGATTTGCGAAGTGTCATGTATTCCTCGTGTACACTTCAAATGAATGTAAATGCGACACTTCCTTGCTAGGAAATAGCGTCTGCAGATGTCTAGATATCGTAGCAGTAGTGTTCTAATGCTTCTTAGAACGCGATGTCGCATCTCATTTCTATGTTCCATGGTAAGATATAACATGATTTGCGAAGTGTTATGTATTCCTAGTCTACACTTCAAATGAATGTGAATGCGATACTTCCTCGCTAGGAAATAGTGTTTGCAGATGTCTACGTATCGTAGCAATAGCTTTCTAGTGCTTCTTAAAACGCGATATCGCATCTCATTTCTATGTTTCATGGTAAGATATTATATGAATTGCGAAGTGTCATGTATTCCTCTTCTACACTTCAAATGAATGTAAATGCGACACTTCCTTGCAAGGAAATAGCGTTTGCAGATGTCTACGTATCGTAGCAATAGAGTTCTAATGCTTCTTAAAACGCGATATAGCATCTCATTTCTATGTTTCATTGTAAGATATAATATGATTTGCGAAGTGTTATGTATACCTCGTCTACACATCAAATGAATGTAAATGCGACACTTCCTTGCAAGGAAATAGCGTTTGCAGATGTCTACGTATCGTAGCAATAGAGTTCTAATGCTTCTTAAAACGCGATATCGCATCTCGTTTCTATGTTTCATGGTAAGATATAATATGATTTGCGAAGTGTCATGTATTCCTCGTTTACACTTCAAATGAATGTAAATACGACACTTCCTTGCAAGGAAATAGCGTTTGCAGATGTCTACGTATCGAAGCAATAGATTTCAAATGCTTCTTAAAACGAGATATTGCATCTCATATCTACGCTTCATGATAAGATATAATATTCATTGCGAAGTGTTATGCATTCCTCGTCTACGATTCAAATGAAAGTAAATGCGACTCTTCCTTGCAAGGAAATAGCGATTGCAGATGTCTACGTATCGTAGCAATAGAGTTCATATGATTCTTAAAACGCGATATCGCATCTCATATCTATGTTTCAAGATAAGATATAATATTCATTGCGAAGTGTTATGCATTCCTCGTCTACGATTCAAATGAAAGTAAATGCGACACTTCGTTGCAAGGAAATAGCGATTGCAGATGTCTACGTATCGTAGCAATAGAGTTCTAATGCTTCTTAAAACGCGATATCGCATCTCATTTCTATGTTTCATGGTAAGATATAATATGATTTGCGAAGTGTTATGTATTCCTCGTCTACACTTCAAATGAATGTAAATGCGACACTTTCTTGCAGGGAAATAGCGTTTGCAGATGTCTACGTATCGTAGCAATAGAGTTCTTATGATTCTTAAAACGCGATATCGCATCTCATTTCTATGTTTCATGGTAAGATATAATATGATTTGCGAAGTGTCATGTATTCCTCGTCCACACTTCAAATGAATGTAAATGCGACACTTCCTTGCTAGGAAATAGCGTCTGCAGATGTCTAGGTATCGTAGAAATAGAGTTCCAATGCTTCTTAAAACGCGATATCGCATCTCATTTCTATGTTTCATGGTAAGATATAATATGATTTGCGAAGTGTTATGTATTCCTAGTCTACACTTCAAATGAATGTAAATGCGACACTTCCTTGCAAGGAAATAGCGTTTGCAAATGTCTACGTATCGTAGCAATAGAGTTCTAATGCTTCTTAAAACGCGATATCGCATCTCGTTTCTATGTTTCATGGTAAGATATAATATGATTTGCGAAGTGTCATGTATTCCTCGTTTACACTTCAAATGAATGTAAATGCGACACTTCCTTGCAAGGAAATAGCGTTTGCAGATGTCTACGTATCGTAGCAATAGTGTTCTAATGCTTCTTAAAACGCGATATCGCATCTCATTTCTATGTTTCATGGTAAGATATAATATGATTTGCGAAGTGTTATGTATTCCTCATCAACACATCAACTGAATGTAAATGCGACACTTCCTCGCAAGGATATAGCGTTTGCAGATATCTACGTATCGTAGCAATAGAGTTCTTATGATTCTTAAAACGCGATATCGCATCTCATTTCTACGTTTCATGGTAGGATATTATATGATTTGCGAAGTGTCATGTATTCCTCGTGTACACTTCAAATGAATGTAAATGCGACACTTCCTTGCTAGGAAATAGCGTCTGCAGATGTCTAGATATCGTAGCAGTAGTGTTCTAATGCTTCTTAGAACGCGATGTCGCATCTCATTTCTATGTTTCATGGTAAGATATAACATGATTTGCGAAGTGTTATGTATTCCTAGTCTACACTTCAAATGAATGTGAATGCGATACTTCCTCGCTAGGAAATAGTGTTTGCAGATGTCTACGTATCGTAGCAATAACCTTCTAGTGCTTCTTAAAACGCGATATCGCATCTCATTTCTATGTTTCATGGTAAGATATTATATGAATTGCGAAGTGTCATGTATTCCTCGTCTACACTTCAAATGAATGTAAATGCGACACTTCCTTGCTAGGAAATAGCGTCTGCAGATGTCTAGGTATCGTAGCAATAGAGTTCTAATGCTTCTTAAAACGCGATATCGCATTTCATTTCTATGTTTCATGGTAAGATATAATATGATTTGCGAAGTGTCATGTATTCCTCGTCTACACTTCAAATGAATGTAAATGCGACACTTCCTTGCAAGGAAATAGCGTTTGCAAACGTCTACCTATCGTAGCAATAGAGTTCTAATGCTTCTAAAACGCGATATAGCATCTCATTTCTATATTTCATGGTAAGATATAATATGGTTTGCGAAGTGTCATGTATTCCTCGTCTACACTTCAAATGAATGTAAATGCGACAATTCCTTGCTAGGAAATACCGTCTGCAGATGTCTAGGTATCGAAGCAATAGATTTCAAATGCTTCTTAAAACGAGATATTGCATCTCATATCTACGCTTCATGATAAGATATAATATTCATTGCGAAGTGCTATGCATTCCTCGTCTACGATTCAAATGAAAGTAAATGCGACACTTCCTTGCAAGGAAATAGCGATTGCAGATGTCTACGTATCGTAGCAATAGAGTTCTAATGCTTCTTAAAACGCGATATCGCATCTCGTTTCTATGTTTCATGGTAAGATATAATATGATTTGCGAAGTGTTATGCATTCCTCGTCTACGATTCAAATGAAAGTAAATGCGACACTTCGTTGCAAGGAAATAGCGATTGCAGATGTCTACGTATCGTAGCAATAGAGTTCTAATGCTACTTAAAACGCGATATCGCATCTCATTTCTATGTTTCATGGTAAGATATAATATGATTTGCGAAGTGTTATGTATTCCTCGTCTACACTTCAAATGAATGTAAATACGACACTTTCTTGCAAGGAAATAGCGTTTGCAGATGTCTACGTATCGTAGCAATAGAGTTCTTATGATTCTTAAAACGCGATATCGCATCTCATTTCTATGTTTCATGGTAAGATATAATATGATTTGCGAAGTGTCATGTATTCCTCGTCCACACTTCAAATGAATGTAAATGCGACACTTCGTTGCAAGGAAATAGCGATTGCAGATGTCTACGTATCGTAGCAATAGAGTTCTAATGCTTCTTAAAACGCGATATCGCATCACATTTCTATGTTTCATGGTAAGATATAATATGATTTGCGAAGTGTTATGTATCCCTCGTCTACACTTCAAATGAATGTAAATGCGGCACTTCCTTGCAAGGAAAAAGCGTTTGCAAATGTCTACCTATCGTAGCAGTAGTGTTCTAGTGCTTCTTAGAACGCGACGTCGCATCTCATTTCTATGTTTCATGGTAAGATATAATATGATTTGCGAAGTATTATGTATTCCTCGCCTACACATCAAATGAATGTAAATGCGACATTTCCTTGCAAGGAAATAGCGTTTGCAGATGTCTACGTATTGTAGCAATAGAGTTCTTATGATTCTTAAAACGCGATATCGCATCTCATTTCTATGTTTCATGGTAAGATATAATATGATTTGCGAAGTGTTATGTATTCCTCGTCTACACTTCAAATGAATGTAAATGCGACACTTCCTTGCAAGGAAATAGCGTTTGCAGATGTCTACGTATCGAAGCAATAGATTTCAAATGCTTCTTAAAACGAGATATTGCATCTCATATCTACGTTTCATGATAAGATATAATATTCATTGCGAAGTGTTATGCATTCCTCGTATACGATTCAAGTGAAAGTAAATGCGACACTTCCTTGCAAGGAAATAGCGATTGCAGATGTCTACGTATCGTAGCAATAGAGTTCATATGATTCTTAAAACGCGATATCGCATCTCATATCTATGTTTCAAGATAAGATATAATATTCATTGCGAAGTGTTATGCATTCCTCGTCTATGATTCAAATGATAGTAAATGCGACACTTCGTTGCAAGGAAATAGCGATTGCAGATGTCTACGTATCGTAGCAATAGAGTTCTAATGCTTCTTAAAACGCGATATCGCATCTCATTTCTATGTTTCATGGTAAGATATAATATGATTTGCGAAGTGTTATGTATTCCTCGTCTACACTTCAAATGAATGTAAATGCGACACTTTCTTGCAAGGAAATAGCGTTTGCAGATGTCTACTTATCGTAGCAATAGAGTACTTATGATTCTTAAAACGCGATATCGCATCTCATTTCTATGTTTCATGGTAAGATATAATATGATTTGCGAAGTGTCATGTATTCCTCGTCCACACTTCAAATGAATGTAAATGCGACACTTCCTTGCTAGGAAATACCGTCTGCAGATGTCTAGGTATCGAAACAATAGATTTCAAATGCTTCTTAAAACGAGATATTGCATCTCATATCTACGCTTCATGATAAGATATAATATTCATTGCGAAGTGTTATGCATTCCTCGTCTACGATTCAAATGAAAGTAAATGCGACACTTCCTTGCAAGGAAATAGCGATTGCAGATGTCTACGTATCGTAGCAATAGAGTTCATATGATTCTTAAAACGCGATATCGCATCTCATATCTATGTTTCAAGATAAGATATAATATTCATTGCGAAGTGTTATGCATTCCTCGTCTACGATTCAAATGAAAGTAAATGCGACACTTCGTTGCAAGGAAATAGCGATTGCAGATGTCTACGTATCGTAGCAATAGAGTTCTAATGCTTCTTAAAACGCGATATCGCATCTCATTTCTATCTTTCATGGTAAGATATAATATGATTTGCGAAGTGTTATGTATTCCTCGTCTACACTTCAAATGAATGTAAATGCGACACTTTCTTGCAAGGAAATAGCGTTTGCAGATGTCTACGTATCGTAGCAATAGAGTTCTTATGATTCTTAAAACGCGATATCGCATCTCATTTCTATGTTTCATGGTAAGATATAATATGATTTGCGAAGTGTCATGTATTCCTCGTCCACACTTCAAATGAATGTAAATGCGACACTTCCTTGCTAGGAAATAGCGTCTGCAGATGTCTAGGTATCGTAGAAATAGAGTTCTAATGCTTCTTAAAACGCGATATCGCATCTCATTTCTATGTTTCATGGTAAGATATAATATGATTTGCGAAGTGTTATGTATTCCTAGTCTACACTTCAAATGAATGTAAATGCGACACTTCCTTGCAAGGAAATAGCGTTTGCAAATGTCTACCTATCGTAGCAATAGTGTTCTAATGCTTCTTAAAACGCGATATCGCATCTCATTTCTATGTTTCATGGTAAGATATAATATGATTTGCGAAGTGTCATGTATTCCTCGTCTACACTTCAAATGAATGTAAATGCGACACTTCCTTGCAAGGAATTAGCGTTTGCAAATGTCTACCTATCGTAGCAATAGTGTTCTAATGCTTCTTAAAACGCGATATCGCATCTCATTTCTATGTTTCATGGTAAGATATAATATGATTTGCGAAGTGTCATGTATTCCTCTTCTACACTTCAAATGAATGTAAATGCGACACTTCCTTGCAAGGAAATAGCGTTTGCAGATGTCTACGTATCGTAGCAATATAGTTCTAATGCTTCTTAAAACGCGATATCGCATCTGATTTCTATGTTTCATGGTAAGATATAATATGATTTGCGAAGTATTATGTATTCCTCGCCTACACATCAAATGAATGTAAATGCGACATTTCCTTGCAAGGAAATAGCGTTTGCAGATGTCTACGTATTGTAGCAATAGAGTTCTTATGATTCTTAAAACGCGATATCGCATCTCATTTCTATGTTTCATGGTAAGATATAATATGATTTGCGAAGTGTCATGTATTCCTCGTCCACACTTCAAATGAATGTAAATGCGACACTTCCTTGCTAGGAAATACCGTCTGCAGATGTCTAGGTATCGAAGGAATAGATTTCAAATGCTTCTTAAAACGAGATATTGCATCTCATATCTACGCTTCATGATAAGATATAATATTCATTGCGAAGTGTTATGCATTCCTCGTCTACGATTCAAATGAAAGTAAATGCGACACTTCCTTGCAAGGAAATAGCGATTGCAGATGTCTACGTATCGTAGCAATAGAGTTCATATGATTCTTAGAACGCGATTTCGCATCTCATATCTATGTTTCAAGATAAGATATAATATTCATTGCGAAGTGTTATGCATTCCTCGTCTACGATTCAAATGAAAGTAAATGCGACACTTCGTTGCAAGGAAATAGCGATTGCAGATGTCTACGTATCGTAGCAATAGAGTTCTAATGCTCCTTAAAATGCGATATCGCATCTCATTTCTATGTTTCATGGTAAGATATAATATGATTTGCGAAGTGTTATGTATTCCTCGTCTACACTTCAAATGAATGTAAATGCGACACTTTCTTGCAAGGAAATAGCGTTTGCAGATGTCTACGTATCGTAGCAATAGAGTTCTAATGCTTCTTAAAACGCGATATCGCATCTCGTTTCTATGTTTCATGGTAAGATATAATATGATTTGCGAAGTGTCATGTATTCCTCGTTTACACTTCAAATGAATGTAAATGCGACACTTCCTTGCAAGGAAATAGCGTTTGCAGATGTCTACGTATCGTAGCAATAGTGTTCTAATGCTTCTTAAAACGCGATATCGCATCTCATTTCTATGTTTCATGGTAAGATATAATATGATTTGCGAAGTGTTATGTACTCCTCATCAACACATCAACTGAATGTAAATGCGACACTTCCTCGCAAGGATATAGCGTTTGCAGATGTCTACGTATCGTAGCAATAGAGTTCTTATGATTCTTAAAACGCGATATCGCATCTCATTTCTACGTTTCATGGTAGGATATTATATGATTTGCGAAGTGTCATGTATTCCTCGTGTACACTTCAAATGAATGTAAATGCGACACTTCCTTGCTAGGAAATAGCGTCTGCAGATGTCTAGATATCGTAGCAGTAGTGTTCTAATGCTTCTTAGAACGCGATGTCGCATCTCATTTCTATGTTTCATGGTAAGATATAATATGATTTGCGAAGTGTTATGTATTCCTCGTCTACACTTCAAATGAATGTAAATGCGACACTTCCTTGCAAGGAAATAGCGTTTGCAATTGTCTACCTATCGTAGCAATAGTTTTCTAATGCTTCTTAAAACGCGATATCGTATCTCATTTCTATGTTTCATGGTAAGATATAACATGATTTGCGAAGTGTTATGTATTCCTAGTCTACACTTCAAATGAATGTGAATGCGATACTTCCTCGCTAGGAAATAGTGTTTGCAGATGTCTACGTATCGTAGCAATAGCTTTCTAGTGCTTCTTAAAACGCGATATCGCATCTCATTTCTATGTTTCATGGTAAGATATTATATGAATTGCGAAGTGTCATGTATTCCTCGTCTACACTTCAAATGAATGTAAATGCGACACTTCCTTGCTAGGAAATAGCGTCTGCAGATGTCTAGGTATCGTAGCAATAGAGTTCTAATGCTTCTTAAAACGAGATATTGCATCTCATATCTACGTTTCATGATAAGATATAATATTCATTGCGAAGTGTTATGCATTCCTCGTCTACGATTCAAGTGAAAGTAAATGCGACACTTCCTTGCAAGGAAATAGCGATTGCAGATGTCTACGTATCGTAGCAATAGAGTTCTAATGCTTCTTAAAACGCGATATCGCATCTCATTTCTATGTTTCATGGTAAGATATAATATGATTTGCGAAGTGTTATGTATTCCTCGTCTACACTTCAAATGAATGTAAATGCGACACTTTCTTGCAAGGAAATAGCGTTTGCAGATATCTACGTATCGTAGCAATAGAGTACTTATGATTCTTAAAACGCGATATCGCATCTCATTTCTATGTTTCATGGTAAGATATAATATGATTTGCGAAGTGTCATGTATTCCTCGTCCACACTTCAAATGAATGTAAATGCGACACTTCCTTGCTAGGAAATACCGTCTGCAGATGTCTAGGTATCGTAGCAATAGAGTTCTAAAGCTTCTTAAAACGCGATATCGCATCTCGTTTCTATGTTTCATGGTAAGATATAATATGATTTGCGAAGTGTTGTGTATTCCTCGTCTACACTTCAAATGAATGTAAAAATGCGACACTTCCTTGCAAGGAAATAGCGTTTGCAGATGTCTGCGTATCGAAGCAATAGAGTTCAAATGCTTCTTAAAACGAGATATTGCATCTCATATCTATGTTTCATGATAAGATATAATATTCATTGCGAAGTGTTATGTATTCCTCGTCTACGATTCAAATGAATGTAAATGCAACACTTCCTTGCAAGGAAATAGCGTTTGCAGATGTCTACGTATCGTAGCAATAGAGTTCTAATGCTTCTTAAAACGCGATATCACATCTCGTTTCTATGTTTCATGGTAAGATATAATATGATTTGCGAAGTGTTGTGTATTCCTCGTCTACACTTCAAATGAATGTAAATGCGACACTTTCTTGCAAGGAAATAGCATTTGCAGATGTCTACGTATCGTAGCAATGGATTTCTGCTGCTTCTTAAAACGCGATATGGCATCTCATTTCTATGTTTCATGGTAAGATATAATATGATTTGCGAAGTGTCATGTATTCCTCGTCTACACTTCAAATGAATGTAAATGCGACACTTCCTTGCAAGGAAATAGCGTTTGCACATGTCTGCCTATCGTAGCAATAGTGTTCTAATGCTTCTTAAAACGCGATATCGCATCTCATTTCTATGTTTCATGGTAAGATATAATATGAATTGCGAAGTGTCATGTATTCCTCTTCTACACTTCAAATGAATGTAAATGCGACACTTCCTTGCAAGGAAATAGCGCTTGCAGATGTCTACGTATCGTAGCAATAGAGTTCTAATGCTTCTTAAAACGCGATATCGCATCTCATTTCTATGTTTCATGGTAAGATATAATATGACTTGCGAAGTGTTATGTATACCTCGTCTACACATCAAATGAATGTAAATGCGACACTTCCTTGCAAGGAAATAGCGTTTGCAGATGTCTACGTATCGTAGCAATAGAGTTCTAATGCTTCTTAAAACGCGATATCGCATCACATTTCTATGTTTCATGGTAAGATATAATATGATTTGCGAAGTGTCATGTATTCCTCGTTTACACTTCAAATGAATGTATATGCGACACTTCCTTGCAAGGAAATAGCGTTTGCAGATGTCTACGTATCGTAGCAATAGAGTTCTAATGCTTCTTAAAACGCGATATCGCATCTCATTTCTATGTTTCATGGTAAGATATAATATGATTTGCGAAGTGTTATGTATTCCTCATCAACACATCAACTGAATGTAAATGCGACACTTCCTTGCAAGGAAATAGCGTTTGCAGATGTCTACGTATCGTAGCAATAGAGTTCTTATGATTCTTAAAACGCGATATCGCATCTCATTTCTACGTTTCATGGTAGGATATTATATGATTTGCGAAGTGTCATGTATTCCTCGTGTACACTTCAAATGAATGTAAATGCGACATTTCCTTGCAAGGAAATAGCGTTTGCAGATGTCTACGTATCGTAGCAATAGATTTCTAATGCTTCTTAAAACGCGATATCGCATCTCATTTCTATGTTTCATGGTAAGGTATAATATGATTTGCGAAGTGTTATGCATTCCTCGCCTACGATTCAAATGAATGTAAATGCAACACTTCCTTGCAAGGAAATAGCGTTTGCAAATGTCTACCTATCGTAGCAATAGTGTTCTAATGCTTCTTAGAACGCGATATCGCATCTCATTTCTATGTTTCATGGTAAGATATAATATGACATGCGAAGTGTTATGTATTCCTCGTCTACACTTCAAATGAATGTGAATGCGACACTTTCTCGCTAGGAAATAGCGTTTTGCAGATGTCTACGTATCGTAGCAATAGAATTCTAATGCTTCTTGAAACGGGATATCGCATCTCATTTCTATGTATCATGGTAAGATATAATTTGATTTGCGAAGTGTCATGTATTCCTCGTCTACACTTCAAATGAATGTGAATGCGATACTTCCTCGCTAGGAAATAGTGTTTGCAGATGTCTACGTATCGTAGCAATAGCTTTCTAGTGCTTCTTAAAACGCGATATCGCATCTCATTTCTATGTTTCATGGTAAGATATTATATGAATTGCGAAGTGTCATGTATTCCTCGTCTACACTTCAAATGAATGTAAATGCGACACTTCCTTGCTAGGAAATAGCGTCTGCAGATGTCTAGGTATCGTAGCAATAGAGTTCTAATGCTTCATAAAACGCGATATCGCATTTCATTTCTATGTTTCATGGTAAGATATATGTTTTGCGAAGTGTCATGTATTCCTCGTCTACACTTCAAATGAATGTAAATGCGACACTTCCTTGCAAGGAAATAGCGTTTGCAAACGTCTACCTATCGTAGCAATAGAGTTCTAATGCTTCTAAAACGCGATATAGCATCTCATTTCTATATTTCATGGTAAGATATAATATGATTTGCGAAGTGTAATGTATTCCTCGTCTACACTTCAAATGAATGTAAATGCGACAATTCCTTGCTAGGAAATAGCGTCCGCAGATGTCTAGGTATCGTAGCAATAGAGTTCTAATGCTTCTTAAAACGCGATATCGCATCTCATTTCTATGTTTCATGGTAAGATATAATATGATTTGCGAAGTGTCATGTATTCCGCGTCTACACTTCAAATGAATGTAAATGCGACACTTCCCTGCAAGGAAATAGCGTTTGCAGATGTCTAGGTATCGTAGCAATAGAGTTCTAATGCTTCTTAAAACGCGATATCGCATCTCATTTCTATGTTTCATGGTAAGATATAATATGATTTGCGAAGTGTTATGTATCCCTCGTCTACACTTCAAATGAATGTAAATGCGACACTTCCTTGCAAGGAAATAGCGTTTGCACATGTCTACCTATCGTAGCAATAGTGTTCTAATGCTTCTTAAAACGAGATATCGCATCTCATTTCTATGTTTCATGGTAAGATATAATATGATTTGCGAAGTGTCATGTATTCCTCTTCTACACTTCAAATGAATGTAAATGCGACACTTCCTTGCAAGGAAATAGCGCTTGCAGATGTCTACGTATCGTAGCAATAGAGTTCTAATGCTTCTTAAAACGCGATATCGCATCTCATTTCTATGTTTCATGGTAAGATATAATATGATTTGCGAAGTGTTATGTATACCTCGTCTACACATCAAATGAATGTAAATGCGACACTTCCTTGCAAGGAAATAGCGTTTGCAGATGTCTACGTATCGTAGCAATAGAGTTCTAATGCTTCTTAAAACGCGATATCGCATCACATTTCCATGTTTCATGGTAAGATATAATATGATTTGCGAAGTGTCATGTATTCCTCGTTTACACTTCAAATGAATGTATATGCGACACTTCCTTGCAAGGAAATAGCGTTTGCAGATGTCTACGTATCGTAGCAATAGAGTTCTAATGCTTCTTAAAACGCGATATCGCATCTCATTTCTATGTTTCATGGTAAGATATAATATGATTTGCGAAGTGTCATGTATTCCTCGTCTACACTTCAAATGAATGTAAATGCGACACTTCCTTGCAAGGAAATAGCGTTTGCACATGTCTGCCTATCGTAGCAATAGTGTTCTAATGCTTCTTAAAACGCGATATCGCATCTCATTTCTATGTTTCATGGTAAGATATAATATGATTTGCGAAGTGTCATGTATTCCTCTTCTACACTTCAAATGAATGTAAATGCGACACTTCCTTGCAAGGAAATAGCGCTTGCAGATGTCTACGTATCGTAGCAATAGAGTTCTAATGCTTCTTAAAACGCGATATCGCATCTCATTTCTATGTTTCATGGTAAGATATAATATGACTTGCGAAGTGTTATGTATACCTCGTCTACACATCAAATGAATGTAAATGCGACACTTCCTTGCAAGGAAATAGCGTTTGCAGATGTCTACGTATCGTAGCAATAGAGTTCTAATGCTTCTTAAAACGCGATATCGCATCACATTTCTATGTTTCATGGTAAGATATAATATGATTTGCGAAGTGTCATGTATTCCTCGTTTACACTTCAAATGAATGTATATGCGACACTTCCTTGCAAGGAAATAGCGTTTGCAGATGTCTACGTATCGTAGCAATAGAGTTCTAATGCTTCTTAAAACGCGATATCGCATCTCATTTCTATGTTTCATGGTAAGATATAATATGATTTGCGAAGTGTTATGTATTCCTCATCAACACATCAACTGAATGTAAATGCGACACTTCCTTGCAAGGAAATAGCGTTTGCAGATGTCTACGTATCGTAGCAATAGAGTTCTTATGATTCTTAAAACGCGATATCGCATCTCATTTCTACGTTTCATGGTAGGATATTATATGATTTGCGAAGTGTCATGTATTCCTCGTGTACACTTCAAATGAATGTAAATGCGACATTTCCTTGCAAGGAAATAGCGTTTGCAGATGTCTACGTATCGTAGCAATAGATTTCTAATGCTTCTTAACACGCGATATCGCATCTCATTTCTATGTTTCATGGTAAGGTATAATATGATTTGCGAAGTGTTATGCATTCCTCGCCTACGATTCAAATGAATGTAAATGCAACACTTCCTTGCAAGGAAATAGCGTTTGCAAATGTCTACCTATCGTAGCAATAGTGTTCTAATGCTTCTTAGAACGCGATATCGCATCTCATTTCTATGTATCATGGTAAGATATAATATGACTTGCGAAGTGTTATGTATTCCTCGTCTACACTTCAAATGAATGTGAATGCGACACTTTCTCGCTAGGAAATAGCGTTTTGCAGATGTCTACGTATCGTAGCAATAGAATTCTAATGCTTCTTAAAACGGGATATCGCATCTCATTTCTATGTATCATGGTAAGATATAATTTGATTTGCGAAGTGTCATGTATTCCTCGTCTACACTTCAAATGAATGTGAATGCGATACTTCCTCGCTAGGAAATAGTGTTTGCAGATGTCTACGTATCGTAGCAATAGCTTTCTAGTGCTTCTTAAAACGCGATATCGCATCTCATTTCTATGTTTCATGGTAAGATATTATATGAATTGCGAAGTGTCATGTATTCCTCGTCTACACTTCAAATGAATGTAAATGCGACACTTCCTTGCTAGGAAATAGCGTCTGCAGATGTCTAGGTATCGTAGCAATAGAGTTCTAATGCTTCTTAAAACGCGATATCGCATTTCATTTCTATGTTTCATGGTAAGATATATGTTTTGCGAAGTGTCATGTATTCCTCGTCTACACTTCAAATGAATGTAAATGCGACACTTCCTTGCAAGGAAATAGCGTTTGCAAACGTCTACCTATCGTAGCAATAGAGTTCTAATGCTTCTAAAACGCGATATAGCATCTCATTTCTATATTTCATGGTAAGATATAATATGATTTGCGAAGTGTAATGTATTCCTCGTCTACACTTCAAATGAATGTAAATGCGACAATTCCTTGCTAGGAAATAGCGTCTGCAGATGTCTAGGTATCGTAGCAATAGAGTTCTAATGCTTCTTAAAACGCGATATCGCATCTCATTTCTATGTTTCATGGTAAGATATAATATGATTTGCGAAGTGTCATGTATTCCGCGTCTACACTTCAAATGAATGTAAATGCGACACTTCCCTGCAAGGAAATAGCGTCTGCAGATGTCTACGTATCGTAGCAATAGAGTTCTAATGCTTCTTAAAACGCGATATCGCATCTCATTTCTATGTTTCATGGTAAGATATAATATGATTTGCAAAGTGTCATGTATTCCTCTTCTACACTTCAAATGAATGTAAATGCGACACTTCCTTGCAAGGAAATAGCGCTTGCAGATGTCTACGTATCGTAGCAATAGAGTTCTAATGCTTCTTAAAACGCGATATCGCATCTCATTTCTATGTTTCATGGTAAGATATAATATGATTTGCGAAGTGTTATGTATACCTCGTCTACACATCAAATGAATGTAAATGCGACACTTCCTTGCAAGGAAATAGCGTTTGCAGATGTCTACGTATCGTAGCAATAGAGTTCTAATGCTTCTTAAAACGCGATATCGCATCACATTTCTATGTTTCATGGTAAGATATAATATGATTTGCGAAGTGTCATGTATTCCTCGTTTACATTTCAAATGAATGTATATGCGACACTTCCTTGCAAGGAAATAGCGTTTGCAGATGTCTACGTATCGTAGCAATAGAGTTCTAATGCTTCTTAAAACGCGATATCGCATCTCATTTCTATGTTTCATGGTAAGATATAATATGATTTGCGAAGTGTTATGTATTCCTCATCAACACATCAACTGAATGTAAATGCGACACTTCCTTGCAAGGAAATAGCGTTTGCAGATGTCTACGTATCGAAGCAATAGATTTCAAATGCTTCTTAAAACGAGATATTGCATCTCATATCTATGTTTCATGATAAGATATAATATTCATTGCGAAGTGTTATGCATTCCTCGTCTACGATTCAAATGAATGTAAATGCAACACTTCCTTGCAAGGAAATAGCGTTTGCAGATGTCTACGTATCGTAGCAATAGCTTTCTAGTGCTTCTTAAAACGCGATATCGCATCTCATTTCTATGTTTCATGGTAAGATATTATATGAATTGCGAAGTGTCATGTATTCCTCGTCTACACTTCAAATGAATGTAAATGCGACACTTCCTTGCTAGGAAATAGCGTCTGCAGATGTCTAGGTATCGTAGCAATAGAGTTCTAATGCTTCTTAAAACGCGATATCGCATTTCATTTCTATGTTTCATGGTAAGATATAATATGTTTTGCGAAGTGTCATGTATTCCTCGTCTACACTTCAAATGAATGTAAATGCGACACTTCCTTGCAAGGAAATAGCGTTTGCAAACGTCTACCTATCGTAGCAATAGAGTTCTAATGCTTCTAAAACGCGATATAGCATCTCATTTCTATATTTCATGGTAAGATATAATATGATTTGCGAAGTGTCATGTATTCCTCGTCTACACTTCAAATGAATGTAAATGCGACAATTCCTTGCTAGGAAATAGCGTCTGCAGATGTCTAGGTATCGTAGCAATAGTGTTCTAATGCTTCTTAAAACGCGATATCGCATCTCATTTCTATGTTTCATGGTAAGATATAATATGATTTGCGAAGTGTCATGTATTCCGCGTCTACACTTCAACTGAATGTAAATGCGACACTTCCCTGCAAGGAAATAGCGTTTGCAGATGTCTAGGTATCGTAGCAATAGAGTTCTAATGCTTCTTAAAACGCGATATCGCATCTCATTCCTATGTTTCATGGTAAGATATAATATGATTTGCGAAGTGTTATGTATCCCTCGTCTACACTTCAAATGAATGTAAATGCGACACTTCCTTGCAAGGAAAAAGCGTTTGCAAATGTCTACCTATCGTAGCAGTAGTGTTCTAGTGCTTCTTAGAACGCGATGTCGCATCTCATTTCTATGTTTCATGGTAAGATATAATATGATTTGCGATGTATTATGTATTCCTCGTCTACACATCAAATGAATGTAAATGCGACATTTCCTTGCAAGGAAATAGCGTTTGCAGATGTCTACGTATTGTAGCAATAGAGTTCTTATGATTCTTAAAACGCGATATCGCATCTCATTTCTATGTTTCATGGTAAGATATAATATGATTTGCGAAGTGTTATGTATTCCTCGTCTACACTTCAAATGAATGTAAATGCGACACTTCCTTGCAAGGAAATAGCGTTTGCAGATGTCTACGTATCGAAGCAATAGATTTCAAATGCTTCTTAAAACGAGATATTGCATCTCATATCTACGTTTCATGATAAGATATAATATTCATTGCGAAGTGTTATGCATTCCTCGTCTACGATTCAAGTGAAAGTAAATGCGACACTTCCTTGCAAGGAAATAGCGATTGCAGATGTCTACGTATCGTAGCAATAGAGTTCATATGATTCTTAAAACGCGATATCGCATCTCATATCTATGTTTCAAGATAAGATATAATATTCATTGCGAAGTGTTATGCATTCCTCGTCTATGATTCAAATGATAGTAAATGCGACACTTCGTTGCAAGGAAATAGCGATTGCAGATGTCTACGTATCGTAGCAATAGAGTTCTAATGCTTCTTAAAACGCGATATCGCATCTCATTTCTATGTTTCATGGTAAGATATAATATGATTTGCGAAGTGTTATGTATTCCTCGTCTACACATCAAATGAATGTAAATGCGACACTTTCTTGCAAGGAAATAGCGTTTGCAGATGTCTACGTATCGTAGCAATAGAGTACTTATGATTCTTAAAACGCGATATCGCATCTCATTTCTATGTTTCATGGTAAGATATAATATGATTTGCGAAGTGTCATGTATTCCTCGTCCACACTTCAAATGAATGTAAATGCGACACTTCCTTGCTAGGAAATACCGTCTGCAGATGTCTAGGTATCGTAGAAATAGAGTTCTATTGCTTCTTAATACGCGATATCGCATCACATTTCTATGTTTAATGGTAAGATATAATATGATGTGCGAAGTGTTATGTATTCCTCGTCTACACGTCAAATGAATGTAAATGCGACACTTCCTTGCAAGGAAATAGCGTTTGCAGATGTCTACGTATCGAAGCAATAGATTTCAAATGCTTCTTAAAACGAGATATTGCATCTCATATCTATGTTTCATGATAAGATATAATATTCATTGCGAAGTGTTATGCATTCCTCGTCTACGATTCAAATGAATGTAAATGCAACACTTCCTTGCAAGGAAATAGCGTTTGCAGATGTCTACGTATCGTAGCAATAGAGTTCTAATGCTTCTTAAAACGCGATATAGCATCTCATTTCTATATTTCATGGTAAGATATAATATGATTTGCGAAGTGTCATGTATTCCTCGTCTACACTTCAAATGAATGTAAATGCGACAATTCCTTGCTAGGAAATAGCGTCTGCAGATGTCTAGGTATCGTAGCAATAGTGTTCTAGTGCTTCTTAAAACGCGATATCGCATCTCATTTCTATGTTTCATGGTAAGATATAATATGATTTGCGAAGTGTCATGTATTCCGCGTCTACACTTCAAATGAATGTAAATGCGACACTTCCCTGCAAGGAAATAGCGTTTGCAGATGTCTAGGTATCGTAGCAATAGAGTTCTAATGCTTCTTAAAACGCGATATCGCATCTCATTTCTATGTTTCATGGTAAGATATAATATGATTTGCGAAGTGTTATGTATCCCTCGTCTACACTTCAAATGAATGTAAATGCGACACTTCCTTGCAAGGAAAAAGCGTTTGCAAATGTCTACCTATCGTAGCAGTAGTGTTCTAGTGCTTCTTAGAACGCGATGTCGCATCTCATTTCTATGTTTCATGGTAAGATATAATATGATTTGCGAAGTGTTATGTATTCCTCGTCTACACTTCAAATGAATGTAAATGCGACACTTCCTTGCAAGGAAATAGCGTTTGCAGATGTCTACGTATCGAAGCAATAGATTTCAAATGCTTCTTAAAACGAGATATTGCATCTCATATCTACGTTTCATGATAAGATATAATATTCATTGCGAAGTGTTATGCATTCCTCGTCTACGATTCAAGTGAAAGTAAATGCGACACTTCCTTGCAAGGAAATAGCGATTGCAGATGTCTACGTATCGTAGCAATAGAGTTCATATGATTCTTAAAACGCGATATCGCATCTCATATCTATGTTTCAAGATAAGATATAATATTCATTGCGAAGTGTTATGTCACGTCCGGCGAAATAACTTTTCGTATATCCGGAGGCTTCACGACACTAGCCTATTTGTTCGAAATTCGGTCCGCGGAAACGCGTTACGACCGGGTTCGACTATTTCAGCTAACGCGACACGGACAAAACACTCGCGATTCGCGGATATTAGGAGTTGGAAATATTACCTTTGCTGATTTCGTTCTCGATACGTTGGTAAAATTCTCGCCGTGGATCGTTGATTGGTATCGACGTAGGAGCTGGCCTGTTGATTGAGGTTGATAATTCAATGAGCTTCCAGCGAAGCGGGAAACTGCGACTCGGATGCGAAGCGGATTCGGTGGAGACTGTAGATATCGCAGCAACCTCGGCTGCGGAAACAGAAGACTCGGCGTTGCTGGAGACTTCGGAGAGATGCTGCTGAACAGGTGCGGAGACAGGTTGCTGGTACAAGGGGATCCGGGATACGTTACCCACGTATCCACGCACAAGTGAGCGAAGGAAATTCTTCCTACCCGCGCGTCGTGTTCTTCGCGAACCGGGATCACGCCCCATTCACCCAGAGTTTTCTGTACTAACAGACAATGCTCGGAAGGATAAGCGGCGGTCCGCTCTATCGCAACTCTGCAAAGCTGAGTTCTATACTCCTTCGAGGTGATGGGAAGCTACCCAGTTGTATGGAAGAGACACGTGGAAGAATTCGTTGTTACTGTTTGTATTAAGCGCGAGAAGTGGTATTTTGATTTAGTAGATATAGGAATTAGTAGATATGGTATTAAACTCAAAACTAGATGTAGTAAAATAAATGGAATATATTCTAAGTTAAAATTATACAAAGTTGAAATTATTCTAAGTTAGAACTAAGGAAATAGAAATACTAGCGCGTAGCCTAGACCCCACATTGAGGCGGCTAATGGCTCGAGTATAAGAAATGGTACTGGAGGATTCGACTCCTCGGGCTGGAATCTCGAAGTAGACTGACTCTCTGGAGTCGCGTCTCGGACCTCCTCGGTTCGCGAGGCGCTTCGGTCGCGGGCGCTCGTAGTGGGGAGCGCGAAGTCCAGCGAGTGGGGACTCGCGGCTCGTGGTGGGGCTAGCTGCGCGTGTCGTTGGCGCAGGCGCGTCTTAATATATAATCATATACCTACGGACTTAGAATTACGTGTGTGTTGTGGTGTGTTACAATATGTGTCATGAGTACTTAGATTTAGGATTATAATACATGTACATAGATGTAATATATGAGTTAAAAATAGTATACAGGGTCTGGCAATGTTGGTTCCCTAAACTGGAACAGTCCCCATTCCGGTGACGGGCTGCGACTTCTTCCCTCTGGACGGAGTCCTCGATGCGAGGGAGGCGGGGATGCTCGTAGGTGCGAGCGAGACAGCGTTGCTCGTTGGTGCGAGCGAGACAGCGTTGCTCGTTGGTGCGAGCGAGACAGCGTTGCTCGTTGGTGCGAGCGAGAAAGAGGTGTTCCTACGTGTGTGTGAGCGCGTGCGCCCGTGCGCGCGCGAACGCTGCTGGTTGCTGAATCTGCAGGCGTGTACGGCAGGTTGCCTGCGTGCAGGGGTTGATGCTGGAGGCGGTGAGGAGGCTGATGGGTGGCAGGCGCTACGCCTGACGTCACACCTCCCCCCATTGAAAAAGAATTTCGGCAATGCCGAAATCTCTGGACTGTGTTTGTCTGAGCGGACAACTGCGGATGGATTACTCCTTTTCCGTGGCTCTCGTCCTGTTCTCGTCCTTGTAGATGCGAATGCATTGGATTCCGCGGTTGCTGCGGATGCTGTGGATTCTGCGGTTTCAGCGGATTCTGCATCTTCTGTGGATTCAGCGGATTCAGCGTATTTTGTTGGTTCTTCGGATTCTGCGTGCGCTGCGGATGATGTGCGCTCTGCGGCCTCTGCGTATGCTGTGGATACTGCGGATGCTGCGCTGCTGGTGTTCTGGCCTTTTCCTGTGTTGCTACACTGCTGGCACTAGTCACACTTTTAAATGCGTCTTTGGGTTTTGCTTTTACACATAGTTCGTCGTGATTTTCAGTTTTTAGATTAGCGGTGCACTGAACACTGTCACTGGATCTGTCATACGTGCATACGTTCGCTCTCACAGTTCTCGCTTGCAGCCGTTTACAAAGTTTTAACTTATTGGTGTGTACTATCTTATGTCTACCCTTAACGTTAATTTTGGCATTGTTATTATCTAGAATTTCCAAGATTTTATATGGCCCGGTGTATTGAGATTGAAACTTGTGCTTCAATGGCTCTCGTAGCAAATATACCCATTGGCCTGCTTGGAAATTCTGTACATTCAGTTTTTTGTCGTAATAATGCTTAGCTCGGACTTTAGCTCCATCTAAGTTCTTTTTAGCGAGTTCCTGCGAAGTTCGGATCCTATCGCTTAGTTCGTCAAGATAATTGGCGTAAGATTCGTTCTCGGACGTATCTTGAAAAGGAATTGCTGAAGGAGGCCTGGCGATTTTACCATATACGAGCTCGTACGGTGTGTAGCGTGTGCCCTCGTGCGTGCTCGTATTATACGAAAACATTGCAAATGGGAGCCATTTTTCCCAATTATTACGATTGCCGATAAACTGTTTCAAATATTCCGCGAGTACATGATGAGACCGTTCTACAGAGCCATTAGTTTGAGGGTGGAAAGCTGTGGTTTTGAACTGTTGAATTTTAAATCTTTTTGCTATTGTTTTCATGAGTGAGTTAATAAAATTTGACCCTTGGTCCGTAAGGATTCCCTTAGGACATCCGAATTGGCAAATGAAATGTGTGATGAATGCGTCGGCGATATCTACCGCTGTTGTGCGTTTTAAAGGAATGGCTAAGGAATATTTTGTTAGTAGACATTGTATAGTGAGAATGTTAGTAAAGCCGTCTGGTGTTGGAGGTAAGGGACCCATCACGTCCATGGATATTTTTTCAAAAGCGGTGCCGGGAGTGTCCGTTAGTGTCAATGGTTGTCGTGTCTTTACTCGCGTTAACTTTTGTCTCTGGCATTGGTCACAATTATCGATATAAGCTTGTATTTCGGTTTTCATATTGGGCCAAAAATGCCACTCGCGAATTCTAGAATATGTCTTGTTAATTCCTTTGTGGCCTCCGAGTGGCGTGTCGTGGTTTTCGCGAATTATGTCGGTTCTACGTTCCGGTGGTGGAATTTGAATCAAGCCTTGACAAATTGTAATTTGTACGTTTGTTTCGTAGAAAAGATCTAGAAGTATTCTTTTTATTTGAGAGAAAGGTACCGTGTCTATTGAAGCTTGCGAAATACTGAAAGTTTGAATTTGAAGTTCTGTTACGGCGTCATACAGAGATCTTAGTGATTCTAGTAAAATTTCGTTATCGATTGCTTTTCTTTCATGTTCAGTTACAGGAAGAGCGATTTGGAAATAACCGTTATCAGATTTTACTTTAGCTCTTGCTAAAGTGATATGGTCCTTGTGTTGGAAAAATTTTCCTGATTTTTGTAACTCGAGGGCGCCTCTGTCGAAAGGGCGGCCTCCTTTTGTTATAAAACAAACTAGATTATCGCGTCGTGCTGCTATAGAGTCTCTAGTTGTTACGAATACGTGTCGTTGTCGTACGGGTGAGTCGGTGTCGGCGGTCGGTAATTCAGTGGGTGGTGTCGGTAAAGTAGATTTTTCTTGTTTCGTCGAAGGATAAGGGGTATTGAGACTCTCGGAAGAGGATGCTGGCGTTGGCGGTGGAGCGGTTGGAATTGAATGTGAGGAGGGTCGTCGGATGTCGAAAAGGTCGTTTTCAGAATCAGTGGAATTGGAAATTGGTTGCACGGTTACAGGATTACGAGATAAGGCGTCTGCATTCATATTAACTTTTCCTGGTTTGTAAATGATTTCGTATTCGTATTCCGCCAATTTGAGTCTCCAACGAATTAACCTGCTCGATGGGTCTTTCACTGAGTTCATCCAAACTAGTGGCCTGTGATCGGTAACTAGTTTGAACGTTTTCCCGTAAATGTAAGGCCTAAAGAAGTGAACCGCGTATATAATCGCCAGACATTCCTTTTCAATGGTGGAGTAATTTTTCTCGGCACTATTTAGTAATCTGGATGTATAAGCGATTGGAAGGTCTTTTCCTATAGGGCCCTGACTCAATACGGCGCCAATTGCGTCGGCAGATGCATCGGATGTGATTATGAATGGCTTTGTAAAATCAGGATATTGTAAGATCGGAGCTTCGCAGAGCATGTCACGAAGAGTTACGAATGCGTTCTCGTGATCGTTGCGCCAAATGAATTTTGCGTCTTTCTTCAAAAGATTCGTTAACGGTTTTGCGAGTGCAGAGAAATTTGCTATAAAACGACGATAGTAGCCAGCGAGACCGAGAAATTGTTTAATTTGCTTAGGATTTTGTGGTCTCGGAAAGTCCTTTACGGCGCGAACTTTATTCGGATCTGGTTTTACTCCTTTCTCGCTTATTATATGACCAAGATAGTTAACCTCCCGACGCAGAAACTCGCATTTATCTGGTTGCAGTACCAGATTTGCGGCCCGTAATCGCTCCGCGAGTTTATTAAACTTATTTCTATGTTCTTGTAACGAGCTGGCATATATAACGATATCATCGAGGTACACGAACATTTCGTTCCCTTGCAAACCCGTTAGCACGCTGTCCATGAGTCTCTGGAACGTGGCTGGGGCGTTACGCAAGCCAAAGGGCATTCGTTGGAACTCGAAATGTCCGTGTGGTGTCGAAAATGCGGTTTTCGCGGCGTCGGACGGAGACATCGGAATTTGGTGAAAACCACTGGCCAGATCAAACGTACTAAAGTACTTTGAGCTGCCCAGCTGGTCCAGGATTTCCGTAATACAGGGGAGAGGGTACGCATCGGCTACCGATCTTTCGTTCAAAGCGCGATAATCGATTACAACGCGCCACCTCTTGTTCCCTGCAGAATCCGGTTTTTTCGGAACCACCCAGAGCGGGGAATTATACGGTGATTTCGATGGTCTAATTATATCGTCGCTTAGAAGTTGTTCCATCTGTTTCTGGATTTCTTGTTTGTGAACCGGAGGGAATCTGTACTGTTTGACGTTCACGGGTTGGTCATTGACGGTTGGTATGCGGTGTGAAGTTACATTTGTGAAGCCTAATTTGTCGCCGGGTAAGTGGAAAAGATCTTGTGCGTTGGAAATTAAATCTAGGATGTCTGTTTTTTCTTCTTTGTTAAGGTGATCGAGGCGTAAGGCGGATATTATTTTGTTGAACCTACTCTCGGGTTGTGACGCACTCGACTCGCTTCGCGTTATCTCCGGTTTCGGGTTTCGTTTAAGTATATCGGCGTACGAAGTTTTGTTTAGGTTCCCAGCTCTGGGGTTCTTAGAAAAGGTTTTGTTTGTTATATTTTGGTGATTGATATTGACTCGATGGTTTGAATATTTGTTTGAAAAAAAAACTGTGGTTTTTAGAGGTTCGGCATTGATGGATTTGGTATAATTGGATGCGGCGCTTGGTAATTTTTGATCTGGAAGAGTTTGTTGTTCGTTGGAATTTGAAAATAGAGGATACAGCGTAGGATTAGGATTTGAAATTAGACTGGATACGGGAAGTGGATCCACATGTACTTCGGGAATGGGAATCGTTACTTCGCTGTCGGTTGCATTTATTATGCGTGTTACAGCGTATCCTTCTTTGACGCGTACTATAGCGTTGCCGAAATAAACTCCCTCCGCGAGCTCAACTCTGGGGATTATACCCTCATCGACGCTCGAGTTAATTACGCGAACGCGTATACCTGAATTGGTTCGCGGAGGAAGTGTAATATGTTCTATTATATCCCTTGGGGACGCAAATGGTATACGATTGCCGTGCCAAAGGATAAATTTATTTTTAAACGAAATATCCGTGTCCGCGCAGAAGCCTGATCCTAAGATGCCGGCTGTTTTGATAGGAAAATCTGCGCTTACAATATTAAAAGGTATATCGCGTGAAAATATGGATAACGTAACCGTCCCTAAGGTGGTTACGGTGCCATCGGTAATCCCGGTGATTGTTAAACGTTCGGCGCGGTTTATTTGGAGATTTTTCCTAATCGCGCTTTCTTTTATTACATTTATTTCTGCCCCGGTGTCTATCATCATAACGACAGGCTTAATTAGCGATTTCGAATTAATGATGACCGTAGGGACACTCGTTTTTCCAGTTACATTAACTGCGGCTCGAAAATTTACATCTCCTCGATTTCTTCCGTTAGTGCGAGAACGTGACGATTCGATGCGGCCTCGCGTACCGTCTCGCGGCGGGTTGGGAGGCCGTTCGCGTTTCCCTGGTATTGACGGGTGTTATTTTCGATGGCTCTACTAGCTATCGCGTTATTGTGTTGGCGTTTTCGGCACTCATCGATTGTGTGCCCTGGGAATTTGCAATACCTGCAAGTAATTTCGACGCGGTCGCGTGGTGCGTACTGACCGCGCGGAGGTCCCGTTATTTGCGGTCTTGTGTCCTGGACGCGGCGCGAGTCCCTCGGCGGTTCATCGCGAGGGTAAGAGTTATATGGCCGAGGGTTGTTAATAGCCCTACAGTCACGCGTAGTATGATTCCTACTAATGCACTTATGACAAAAGGTTTCTACTCGGCGTTCGTTAGGGACGAATTCGCTACGCGAGCGCGGTGTGACTAATCTTTCCTTGTCGAGTTCGTACCTGCGATAAAGTTCCTTTGCGTGTGCGAACGCGTCGTTGTATGTCTCGTATATTCGGGTATTCATAGATAAGCGGATTTCCGGGATAAGGCCGTCGCAAAAACACCTTAAGGTGAGCGAATCTATCCCCGAGCGCGAACTAATTATTTCGTCCGAATCATAACGTTCGCAGTCAATCGCTGCGTTCCTCAAATCTTTAATTCGGCCGATAAAGTCTAAAATATGTTCCCCGGGTCGCATAAACGTGTTTGCCAACTCGCCACGGTAATGGTCGGTAGATTTCGTTGACCCGAAAGCCGACCGTAGAATTTCAGTTAATTGTCTAATCGAGGTGCACGGTTCGTCCTCGACGGCCAGGTAGGCGCGGCCACGAAGACGGTTAATTATTAGCCGAGTAAGTGAAGGCTCCCCTTCTGGCGAAACTAAGTCCTTTGCTCGTTTACAGGCCCGAATAAATTGGAGCAGTGGAATATTCTTTCCGTCGAATATTGGAACTGTCTCTAGAGCTTCTCGGAACGAAAGTTTGTCTGTTTGCGGCGTTAACGTTTCAGATATGGAGGTAGCAAACGGTTGTGTACGAGGCGTACCGACAGAAATTGTTTCAGCGTTACTTGAACGAGTTGCGCGAAGGGAATCTAATTCTTGCCGTAGTAATTCGATTTGGTTTGTAAGGTTCATAACTGTCTGATCCCTATCTCTATTCGCGGAAGTAGTAGCAATCGGGGTTGTAGGTGCGGCGGCGGCACCGTTTGAAGCGAGCGGTTCATGGAAATCCAAAGTTCGGCGGTGTTCGGTTTCGATAGCGGAATCCTTTTGAGTTTGCAGTCGCGTGCGTTTTATTGGCGTGCGCGTAGCCATGGCTGTTCGCGTACCCTATCAGTCGAATTACAGCAGAGTATGCGCGACTATCCCACCGCTGTCACCAATTTTATGTCACGTCCGGCGAAATAACTTTTCGTATATCCGGAGGCTTCACGACACTAGCCTATTTGTTCGAAATTCGGTCCGCGGAAACGCGTTACGACCGGGTTCGACTATTTCAGCTAACGCGACACGGACAAAACACTCGCGATTCGCGGATATTAGGAGTTGGAAATATTACCTTTGCTGATTTCGTTCTCGATACGTTGGTAAAATTCTCGCCGTGGATCGTTGATTGGTATCGACGTAGGAGCTGGCCTGTTGATTGAGGTTGATAATTCAATGAGCTTCCAGCGAAGCGGGAAACTGCGACTCGGATGCGAAGCGGATTCGGTGGAGACTGTAGATATCGCAGCAACCTCGGCTGCGGAAACAGAAGACTCGGCGTTGCTGGAGACTTCGGAGAGATGCTGCTGAACAGGTGCGGAGACAGGTTGCTGGTACAAGGGGATCCGGGATACGTTACCCACGTATCCACGCACAAGTGAGCGAAGGAAATTCTTCCTACCCGCGCGTCGTGTTCTTCGCGAACCGGGATCACGCCCCATTCACCCAGAGTTTTCTGTACTAACAGACAATGCTCGGAAGGATAAGCGGCGGTCCGCTCTATCGCAACTCTGCAAAGCTGAGTTCTATACTCCTTCGAGGTGATGGGAAGCTACCCAGTTGTATGGAAGAGACACGTGGAAGAATTCGTTGTTACTGTTTGTATTAAGCGCGAGAAGTGGTATTTTGATTTAGTAGATATAGGAATTAGTAGATATGGTATTAAACTCAAAACTAGATGTAGTAAAATAAATGGAATATATTCTAAGTTAAAATTATACAAAGTTGAAATTATTCTAAGTTAGAACTAAGGAAATAGAAATACTAGCGCGTAGCCTAGACCCCACATTGAGGCGGCTAATGGCTCGAGTATAAGAAATGGTACTGGAGGATTCGACTCCTCGGGCTGGAATCTCGAAGTAGACTGACTCTCTGGAGTCGCGTCTCGGACCTCCTCGGTTCGCGAGGCGCTTCGGTCGCGGGCGCTCGTAGTGGGGAGCGCGAAGTCCAGCGAGTGGGGACTCGCGGCTCGTGGTGGGGCTAGCTGCGCGTGTCGTTGGCGCAGGCGCGTCTTAATATATAATCATATACCTACGGACTTAGAATTACGTGTGTGTTGTGGTGTGTTACAATATGTGTCATGAGTACTTAGATTTAGGATTATAATACATGTACATAGATGTAATATATGAGTTAAAAATAGTATACAGGGTCTGGCAATGTTGGTTCCCTAAACTGGAACAGTCCCCATTCCGGTGACGGGCTGCGACTTCTTCCCTCTGGACGGAGTCCTCGATGCGAGGGAGGCGGGGATGCTCGTAGGTGCGAGCGAGACAGCGTTGCTCGTTGGTGCGAGCGAGACAGCGTTGCTCGTTGGTGCGAGCGAGACAGCGTTGCTCGTTGGTGCGAGCGAGAAAGAGGTGTTCCTACGTGTGTGTGAGCGCGTGCGCCCGTGCGCGCGCGAACGCTGCTGGTTGCTGAATCTGCAGGCGTGTACGGCAGGTTGCCTGCGTGCAGGGGTTGATGCTGGAGGCGGTGAGGAGGCTGATGGGTGGCAGGCGCTACGCCTGACGTCACAGTTATGCATTCCTCGTCTATGATTCAAATGATAGTAAATGCGACACTTCGTTGCAAGGAAATAGCGATTGCAGATGTCTACGTATCGTAGCAATAGAGTTCTAATGCTTCTTAAAACGCGATATCGCATCTCATTTCTATGTTTCATGGTAAGATATAATATTCATTGCGAAGTGTTATGCATTCCTCGTCTACGATTCAAATGAATGTAAATGCAACACTTCCTTGCAAGGAAATAGCGTTTGCAGATGTCTACGTATCGTAGCAATAGAGTTCTAATGCTTCTTAAAACGCGATATAGCATCTCATTTCTATATTTCATGGTAAGATATAATATGATTTGCGAAGTGTCATGTATTCCTCGTCTACACTTCAAATGAATGTAAATGCGACAATTCCTTGCTAGGAAATAGCGTCTGCAGATGTCTAGGTATCGTAGCAATAGTGTTCTAATGCTTCTTAAAACGCGATATCGCATCTCATTTCTATGTTTCATGGTAAGATATAATATGATTTGCGAAGTGTCATGTATTCCGCGTCTACACTTCAAATGAATGTAAATGCGACACTTCCCTGCAAGGAAATAGCGTTTGCAGATGTCTAGGTATCGTAGCAATAGAGTTCTAATGCTTCTTAAAACGCGATATCGCATCTCATTTCTATGTTTCATGGTAAGATATAATATGATTTGCGAAGTGTTATGTATCCCTCGTCTACACTTCAAATGAATGTAAATGCGACACTTCCTTGCAAGGAAAAAGCGTTTGCAAATGTCTACCTATCGTAGCAGTAGTGTTCTAGTGCTTCTTAGAACGCGATGTCGCATCTCATTTCTATGTTTCATGGTAAGATATAATATGATTTGCGAAGTGTTATGTATTCCTCGTCTACACTTCAAATGAATGTAAATGCGACACTTCCTTGCAAGGAAATAGCGTTTGCAGATGTCTACGTATCGAAGCAATAGATTTCAAATGCTTCTTAAAACGAGATATTGCATCTCATATCTACGTTTCATGATAAGATATAATATTCATTGCGAAGTGTTATGCATTCCTCGTCTACGATTCAAGTGAAAGTAAATGCGACACTTCCTTGCAAGGAAATAGCGATTGCAGATGTCTACGTATCGTAGCAATAGAGTTCATATGATTCTTAAAACGCGATATCGCATCTCATATCTATGTTTCAAGATAAGATATAATATTCATTGCGAAGTGTTATGCATTCCTCGTCTATGATTCAAATGATAGTAAATGCGACACTTCGTTGCAAGGAAATAGCGTCTGCAGATGTCTAGGTATCGTAGCAGTAGTGTTCTAATGCTTCTTAAAACGCGATATCGCATCTCATTTCTATGTTTCATGGTAAGATATTATGATTTGCGAAGTGTTATGTATTCCTCGTCTACACTTCAAATGAATGTAAATACGACACTTCCTTGCAAGGAAATAGCGTTTACAAATGTCTACCTATCGTAGCAATAGTGTTCTAATGCTTCTTAAATCGCGATATCGCATCTCATTTCTATGTTTCATGGTAAGATATAATATGATTTGCGAAGTGTTATGTAATCCTCATCAACACATCAACTGAATGTAAATGCGACACTTCGTTGCAAGGAAATAGCGATTGCAGATGTCTACGTATCGTAGCAATAGAGTTCTAATGCTTCTTAAAACGCGATATCGGATCTCATTTCTATGTTTCATGGTAAGAAATAATATTATTTGCGAAGTGTTATGTATTCCTCGTCTACACTTCAAATGAATGTAAATGCGACACTTCCTTGCAAGGAAATAGCGTTTGCAGATGTCTGCGTATCGAAGCAATAGAGTTCAAATGCTTCTTAAAACGAGATATTGCATCTCATATCTATGTTTCATGATAAGATATAATATTCATTGCGAAGTGTTATGCATTCCTCGTCTACGATTCAAATGAATGTAAATGCAACACTTCCTTGCAAGGAAATAGCGTTTGCAGATGTCTACGTATCGTAGCAATAGAGTTCTAATGCTTCTTAAAACGCGATATCACATCTCGTTTCTATGTTTCATGGTAAGATATAATATGATTTGCCAAGTGTTGTGTATTCCTCGTCTACACTTCAAATGAATGTAAATGCGACACTTTCTTGCAAGGAAATAGCATTTGCAGATGTCTACGTATCGTAGCAATGGATTTCTGCTGCTTCTTAAAACGCGATATCGCATCTCATTTCTATGTTTCATGGT
This sequence comes from Xylocopa sonorina, assembly GCF_050948175.1. NCBI lineage: Eukaryota > Metazoa > Arthropoda > Insecta > Hymenoptera > Apidae > Xylocopa > Xylocopa sonorina. The sequence goes on from NW_027490232.1 coordinate 660,473, forward strand.
AAGATATAATATGATTTGCGAAGTGTCATGTATTCCTCGTCTACACTTCAAATGAATGTAAATGCGACACTTCCTTGCAAGGAAATAGCGTTTGCACATGTCTACCTATCGTAGCAATAGTGTTCTAATGCTTCTTAAAACGCGATATCGCATCTCATTTCTATGTTTCATGGTAAGATATAATATGATTTGCGAAGTGTCATGTATTCCTCTTCTACACTTCAAATGAATGTAAATGCGACACTTCCTTGCAAGGAAATAGCGCTTGCAGATGTCTACGTATCGTAGCAATAGAGTTCTAATGCTTCTTAAAACGCGATATCGCATCTCATTTCTATGTTTCATGGTAAGATATAATATGATTTGCGAAGTGTTATGTATACCTCGTCTACACATCAAATGAATGTAAATGCGACACTTCCTTGCAAGGAAATAGCGTTTGCAGATTTCTACGTATCGTAGCAATAGAGTTCTAATGCTTCTTAAAACGCGATATCGCATCACATTTCTATGTTTCATGGTAAGATATAATATGATTTGCGAAGTGTCATGTATTCCTCGTTTACACTTCAAATGAATGTATATGCGACACTTCCTTGCAAGGAAATAGCGTTTGCAGATGTCTACGTATCGTAGCAATAGAGTTCTAATGCTTCTTAAAACGCGATATCGCATCTCATTTCTATGTTTCATGGTAAGATATAATATGATTTGCGAAGTGTTATGTATTCCTCATCAACACATCAATTGAATGTAAATGCGACACTTCCTTGCAAGGAAATAGCGTTTGGAGATGTCTACGTATCGTAGCAATAGATTTCAAATGCTTCTTAAAACGAGATATTGCATCTCATATCTATGTTTCATGATAAGATATAATATTCATTGCGAAGTGTTATGCATTCCTCGTCTACGATTCAAATGAATGTAAATGCAACACTTCCTTGCAAGGAAATAGCGTTTGCAGATGTCTACGTATCGTAGCAATAGCTTTCTAGTGCTTCTTAAAACGCGATATCGCATCTCATTTCTATGTTTCATGGTAAGGTATAATATGATTTGCGAAGTGTTATGCATTCCTCGCCTACGATTCAAATGAATGTAAATGCAACACTTCCTTGCAAGGAAATAGCGTTTGCAAATGTCTACCTATCGTAGCAATAGTGTTCTAATGCTTCTTAGAACGCGATATCGCATCTCATTTCTATGTTTCATGGTAAGATATAATATGACTTGCGAAGTGTTATGTATTCCTCGTCTACACTTCAAATGAATGTGAATGCGACACTTTCTCGCTAGGAAATAGCGTCTGCAGATGTCTACGTATCGTAGCAATAGAATTCTAATGCTTCTTAAAACGGGATATCGCATCTCATTTCTATGTATCATGGTAAGATATAATTTGATTTGCGAAGTGTCATGTATTCCTCGTCTACACTTCAAATGAATGTAAATGCGACACTTCCTTGCTAGGAAATAGCGTCTGCAGATGTCTAGGTATCGTAGCAATAGAGTTCTAATGCTTCTTAAAACGCGATATCGCATTTCATTTCTATGTTTCATGGTAAGATATAATATGATTTGCGAAGTGTTATGTATTCCTCGTCTACACTTCAAATGAATGTGAATGCGACACTTTCTCGCTAGGAAATAGCGTTTGCAGATGTCTACGTATCGTAGCAATAGAATTCTAATGCTTCTTAAAACGGGATATCGCATCTCATTTCTATGTATCATGGTAAGATATAATATGATTTGCGAAGTGTCATGTATTCCTCGTCTACACTTCAAATGAATGTAAATGCGACACTTCCTTGCTATGAAATAGCGTTTGCAAACGTCTACGTATCGTAGCAATAGAGTTCTAATGCTTCTTAAAACGCGATATCGCATCTCATTTCTATACTTCATGGTAAGATATAATATGATTTGCGAAGTGTTATGTATTCCTCGTCTACACTTCAAATGAATGTAAATGCGACACTTCCTTGCAAGGAAATAGCGTTTGCAGATGTCTACGAATCGTAGCAATAGATTTCTTATGATTCTTAAAATGCGATATCGCATCTCATTTCTATGTTTCATGGTAAGATATAATATGATTTGCGAAGTGTTATGTATTCCTCGTCTACACTTCAAACGAATGTAAATGCGACACTTCCTTGCAAGGAAATAGCGTTTGGAGATGTCTACGTATCGTAGCAATAGATTTCAAATGCTTCTTAAAACGAGATATTGCATCTCATATCTATGTTTCATGATAAGATATAATATTCATTGCGAAGTGTTATGCATTCCTCGTCTACGATTCAAATGAATGTAAATGCAACACTTCCTTGCAAGGAAATAGCGTTTGCAGATGTCTACGTATCGTAGCAATAGCTTTCTAGTGCTTCTTAAAACGCGATATCGCATCTCATTTCTATGTTTCATGGTAAGGTATAATATGATTTGCGAAGTGTTATGCATTCCTCGCCTACGATTCAAATGAATGTAAATGCAACACTTCCTTGCAAGGAAATAGCGTTTGCAAATGTCTACCTATCGTAGCAATAGTGTTCTAATGCTTCTTAGAACGCGATATCGCATCTCATTTCTATGTTTCATGGTAAGATATAATATGACTTGCGAAGTGTTATGTATTCCTCGTCTACACTTCAAATGAATGTGAATGCGACACTTTCTCGCTAGGAAATAGCGTTTGCAGATGTCTACGTATCGTAGCAATAGAATTCTAATGCTTCTTAAAACGGGATATCGCATCTCATTTCTATGTATCATGGTAAGATATAATTTGATTTGCGAAGTGTCATGTATTCCTCGTCTACACTTCAAATGAATGTAAATGCGACACTTCCTTGCTAGGAAATAGCGTCTGCAGATGTCTAGGTATCGTAGCAATAGAGTTCTAATGCTTCTTAAAACGCGATATCGCATTTCATTTCTATGTTTCATGGTAAGATATAATATGATTTGCGAAGTGTTATGTATTCCTCGTCTACACTTCAAATGAATGTGAATGCGACACTTTCTCGCTAGGAAATAGCGTTTGCAGATGTCTACGTATCGTAGCAATAGAATTCTAATGCTTCTTAAAACGGGATATCGCATCTCATTTCTATGTATCATGGTAAGATATAATATGATTTGCGAAGTGTCATGTATTCCTCGTCTACACTTCAAATGAATGTAAATGCGACACTTCCTTGCTATGAAATAGCGTTTGCAAACGTCTACGTATCGTAGCAATAGAGTTCTAATGCTTCTTAAAACGCGATATCGCATCTCATTTCTATACTTCATGGTAAGATATAATATGATTTGCGAAGTGTTATGTATTCCTCGTCTACACTTCAAATGAATGTAAATGCGACACTTCCTTGCAAGGAAATAGCGTTTGCAGATGTCTACGAATCGTAGCAATAGATTTCTTATGATTCTTAAAATGCGATATCGCAGCTCATTTCTATGTTTCATGGTAAGATATAATATGATTTGCGAAGTGTTATGTATTCCTCGTCTACACTTCAAACGAATGTAAATACGACACTTCCTCGCTAGGAAATAGCGATTGCAGATGTCTACGTATCGTAGCAATAGAGTTCATATGATTCGATATCGCATCTCATTCCTTTGTTTCATGGTAAGATATAATATGATTTGCGAAGTGTTATGTATCCCTCGTCTACACTTCAAATGAATGTAAATGCGACACTTCCTTGCAAGGAAATAGCGTTTGCAGATGTCTACGTATCGTAGCAATGGATTTCTGCTGCTTCTTAAAACGCGATATCGCATCTCATTTCTATGTTTCATGGTAAGATATAATATGATTTGCGAAGTGTCATGTATTCCTCATCAACACATCAACTGAATGTAAATGCGACACTTCCTTGCAAGGAAATAGCGTTTGCAGATGTCTACGTATCGAAGCAATAGATTTCAAATGCTTCTTAAAACGAGATATTGCATTTCATATCTATGTTTCATGATAAGATATAATATTCATTGCGAAGTGTTATGCATTCCTCGTCTACGATTCAAATGAATGTAAATGCAACACTTCCTTGCAAGGAAATAGCGTTTGCAGATGTCTACGTATCGTAGCAATAGCTTTCTAGTGCTTCTTAAAACGCGATATCGCATCTCATTTCTATGTTTCATGGTAAGATATTATATGAATTGCGAAGTGTCATGTATTCCTCGTCTACACTTCAAATGAATGTAAATGCGACACTTCATTGCTAGGAAATAGCGTCTGCAGATATCTAGGTATCGTAGCAATAGAGTTCTAATGCTTCTTAAAACGCGATATCGAATCTCATTTTTATGTTTCATGGTAAGATGTAATATTCATTGCGAAGTGTTATGCATTCCTCGTCTACGATTCAAATGAATGTAAATACGACACTACCTTGCAAGGAAATAGCGTTTGCAGATGTCTACGTATCGTAGCAATAGAGTTCTTGTGATTCTTAAAACGCGATATCGCATCTCATTTCTATGTTTCATGGTAAGATATAACATGATTTGCGAAGTGTCATGTATTCCTCGTCTACACTTCAAATGAATGTAAATGCGACACTTCCTCGCTAGGAAATAGCGATTGCAGATGTCTACGTATCGTATCAATAGAGTTCATATGATTCGATATCGCATCTCATTTCTATGTTTCATGGTAAGATATAACATGATTTGCGAAGTGTTCTGTATTCCTAGTCTACACTTCAAATGAATGTGAATGCGATACTTCCTCGCTAGGAAATGGCGTTTGAAGATGTCTACGTATCGTAGCAATAGCTGTCTAGTGCTTCTTAAAACGCGATATCGCATCTCATTTCTATGTTTCATGGTAAGATATAATATGATTTGCGAAGTGTCATGTATTCCTCGTCTACACTTCAAATGAATGTAAATGCTACACTTCCTTGCTAGGAAATAGCGTCTGCAGATGTCTAGGTATCGTAGCAATAGAGTTCTAATCCTTCTTAGAACGCGATATCGCATTTCATTTCTATGTTTCATGGTAAGATATAATATGATTTGCGAAGTGTTATGTACTCCTCGTCTACACTTCAATTGAATGTAAATGCGACACTTCCTTGCAAGGAAATAGCGTTTGCAAATGTCTATCTATCGTAGCAGTAGTGTTCTAATGCTTCTTAGAAAGCGATATCGCATCTCATTCCTATGTTTCATGGTAAGATATAATATGATTTGCGAAGTGTTATGTATTCCTCGTCTACACTTCAAATGAATGTGAATGCGACACTTTCTCGCTAGGAAATAGCGTTTGCAGATGTCCACGTATCGTAGCAATAGATTTCTAATGCTTCTTAAAACGCGATATCGCATCTCATTTCTATGTATCATGGTAAGATATAAAATGATTTGCGAAGTGTCATGTATCCCTCGTCTACACTTCAAATGAATGTAAATGCGACACTTCCTTCTAGGAAATAGCGTCTGCAGATGTCTAGGTATCGTAGCAATAGGGTTCTAATGCTTCTTAAAACGCGATATCGCATTTCATTTCTATGTTTCATGGTAAGATATAATATGATTTGCGAAGTGTTATGTATTCCTCGTCTACACTTCAAATGAATGTAAATGCGACACTTCCTTGCTAGGAAATAACGTCTGCAGATGTCTAGGTATCGTAGCAATAGAGTTCTAATGCTTCTTAAAACGCGATATCGCATCTCATTTCTATGTTTCATGGTAAGATATAATATGATTTGCGAAGTGTTATGTATTCCTCATCCACACTTCAAATGAATGTAAATGTGACACTTGTTTGCTAGGAAATAACGTCTGCAGATGTCTAGGTATCGTAGCAATAGAGTTCTAATGCTTCTTAAAACGCGATATCGCATCTCATTTCTATGTTTCATGGTAAGATATAATATGATTTGCGAAGTGTTATGTATTCCTCGCCTACACTTCAAATGAATGTAACTACGACACTTCCTTGCAAGGAAATAGCTTTTGCAAACGTCTACCTATCGTAGCAATAGAGTTCTAATGCTTCTTAAAACGCGATATCGCATCTCATTTCTATATTTCATGCTAAGATAAAATATGATTTGCGAAGTGTTATGTATTCCTCGTCTACACTTCAAATGAATGTAAATGCGACACTTCCTTGCAAGCAAATAGCGTTTGCAGATGTCTACGTATCGTAGCAATAGAGTTCTATTGCTTCTTAAAACGCGATATCGCATCTCATTTCTATGTTTCATGGTAAGATATAATATGATTTGCGAAGTGTTATGTATTCCTAGTCTACACTTCAAATGAATGTGAATGCGATACTTCCTCGCTAGGAAATAGCGTTTGCAGATGTCTACGTATCGTAGCAATAGCTTTCTAGTGCTTCTTAAGACGCGATATCGCATTTCATTTCTATGTTTCATGGTAAGATATAATATGATTTGCGAAGTGTCATGTATTCCTCGTCTACACTTCAAATGAATGTAAATGCTACACTTCCTTGCTAGGAAATAGCGTCTGCAGATGTCTAGGTATCGTAGCAATAGAGTTCTAATCCTTCTTAGAACGCGATATCGCATTTCATTTCTATGTTTCATGGTAAGATATAATATGATTTGCGAAGTGTTATGTACTCCTCGTCTACACTTCAATTGAATGTAAATGCGACACTTCCTTGCAAGGAAATAGCGTTTGCAAATGTCTATCTATCGTAGCAGTAGTGTTCTAATGCTTCTTAGAAAGCGATATCGCATCTCATTCCTATGTTTCATGGTAAGATATAATATGATTTGCGAAGTGTTATGTATTCCTCGTCTACACTTCAAATGAATGTGAATGCGACACTTTCTCGCTAGGAAATAGCGTTTGCAGATGTCCACGTATCGTAGCAATAGATTTCTAATGCTTCTTAAAACGCGATATCGCATCTCATTTCTATGTATCATGGTAAGATATAAAATGATTTGCGAAGTGTCATGTATCCCTCGTCTACACTTCAAATGAATGTAAATGCGACACTTCCTTCTAGGAAATAGCGTCTGCAGATGTCTAGGTATCGTAGCAATAGGGTTCTAATGCTTCTTAAAACGCGATATCGCATTTCATTTCTATGTTTCATGGTAAGATATAATATGATTTGCGAAGTGTTATGTATTCCTCGTCTACACTTCAAATGAATGTAAATGCGACACTTCCTTGCTAGGAAATAACGTCTGCAGATGTCTAGGTATCGTAGCAATAGAGTTCTAATGCTTCTTAAAACGCGATATCGCATCTCATTTCTATGTTTCATGGTAAGATATAATATGATTTGCGAAGTGTCATGTATTCCTCGTCTACACTTCAAATGAATGTAAATGCGACACTTCATTGCTAGGAAATAGCGTCTGCAGATATCTAGGTATCGTAGCAATAGAGTTCTAATGCTTCTTAAAACGCGATATCGAATCTCATTTTTATGTTTCATGGTAAGATGTAATATTCATTGCGAAGTGTTATGCATTCCTCGTCTACGATTCAAATGAATGTAAATACGACACTACCTTGCAAGGAAATAGCGTTTGCAGATGTCTACGTATCGTAGCAATAGAGTTCTTGTGATTCTTAAAACGCGATATCGCATCTCATTTCTATGTTTCATGGTAAGATATAACATGATTTGCGAAGTGTCATGTATTCCTCGTCTACACTTCAAATGAATGTAAATGCGACACTTCCTCGCTAGGAAATAGCGATTGCAGATGTCTACGTATCGTATCAATAGAGTTCATATGATTCGATATCGCATCTCATTTCTATGTTTCATGGTAAGATATAACATGATTTGCGAAGTGTTCTGTATTCCTAGTCTACACTTCAAATGAATGTGAATGCGATACTTCCTCGCTAGGAAATGGCGTTTGAAGATGTCTACGTATCGTAGCAATAGCTGTCTAGTGCTTCTTAAAACGCGATATCGCATCTCATTTCTATGTTTCATGGTAAGATATAATATGATTTGCGAAGTGTCATGTATTCCTCGTCTACACTTCAAATGAATGTAAATGCTACACTTCCTTGCTAGGAAATAGCGTCTGCAGATGTCTAGGTATCGTAGCAATAGAGTTCTAATCCTTCTTAGAACGCGATATCGCATTTCATTTCTATGTTTCATGGTAAGATATAATATGATTTGCGAAGTGTTATGTACTCCTCGTCTACACTTCAATTGAATGTAAATGCGACACTTCCTTGCAAGGAAATAGCGTTTGCAAATGTCTATCTATCGTAGCAGTAGTGTTCTAATGCTTCTTAGAAAGCGATATCGCATCTCATTCCTATGTTTCATGGTAAGATATAATATGATTTGCGAAGTGTTATGTATTCCTCGTCTACACTTCAAATGAATGTGAATGCGACACTTTCTCGCTAGGAAATAGCGTTTGCAGATGTCCACGTATCGTAGCAATAGATTTCTAATGCTTCTTAAAACGCGATATCGCATCTCATTTCTATGTATCATGGTAAGATATAAAATGATTTGCGAAGTGTCATGTATCCCTCGTCTACACTTCAAATGAATGTAAATGCGACACTTCCTTCTAGGAAATAGCGTCTGCAGATGTCTAGGTATCGTAGCAATAGGGTTCTAATGCTTCTTAAAACGCGATATCGCATTTCATTTCTATGTTTCATGGTAAGATATAATATGATTTGCGAAGTGTTATGTATTCCTCGTCTACACTTCAAATGAATGTAAATGCGACACTTCCTTGCTAGGAAATAACGTCTGCAGATGTCTAGGTATCGTAGCAATAGAGTTCTAATGCTTCTTAAAACGCGATATCGCATCTCATTTCTATGTTTCATGGTAAGATATAATATGATTTGCGAAGTGTTATGTATTCCTCATCCACACTTCAAATGAATGTAAATGTGACACTTGTTTGCTAGGAAATAACGTCTGCAGATGTCTAGGTATCGTAGCAATAGAGTTCTAATGCTTCTTAAAACGCGATATCGCATCTCATTTCTATGTTTCATGGTAAGATATAATATGATTTGCGAAGTGTTATGTATTCCTCGCCTACACTTCAAATGAATGTAACTACGACACTTCCTTGCAAGGAAATAGCTTTTGCAAACGTCTACCTATCGTAGCAATAGAGTTCTAATGCTTCTTAAAACGCGATATCGCATCTCATTTCTATATTTCATGCTAAGATAAAATATGATTTGCGAAGTGTTATGTATTCCTCGTCTACACTTCAAATGAATGTAAATGCGACACTTCCTTGCAAGCAAATAGCGTTTGCAGATGTCTACGTATCGTAGCAATAGAGTTCTATTGCTTCTTAAAACGCGATATCGCATCTCATTTCTATGTTTCATGGTAAGATATAATATGATTTGCGAAGTGTTATGTATTCCTAGTCTACACTTCAAATGAATGTGAATGCGATACTTCCTCGCTAGGAAATAGCGTTTGCAGATGTCTACGTATCGTAGCAATAGCTTTCTAGTGCTTCTTAAGACGCGATATCGCATTTCATTTCTATGTTTCATGGTAAGATATAATATGATTTGCGAAGTGTCATGTATTCCTCGTCTACACTTCAAATGAATGTAAATGCTACACTTCCTTGCTAGGAAATAGCGTCTGCAGATGTCTAGGTATCGTAGCAATAGAGTTCTAATCCTTCTTAGAACGCGATATCGCATTTCATTTCTATGTTTCATGGTAAGATATAATATGATTTGCGAAGTGTTATGTACTCCTCGTCTACACTTCAATTGAATGTAAATGCGACACTTCCTTGCAAGGAAATAGCGTTTGCAAATGTCTATCTATCGTAGCAGTAGTGTTCTAATGCTTCTTAGAAAGCGATATCGCATCTCATTCCTATGTTTCATGGTAAGATATAATATGATTTGCGAAGTGTTATGTATTCCTCGTCTACACTTCAAATGAATGTGAATGCGACACTTTCTCGCTAGGAAATAGCGTTTGCAGATGTCCACGTATCGTAGCAATAGATTTCTAATGCTTCTTAAAACGCGATATCGCATCTCATTTCTATGTATCATGGTAAGATATAAAATGATTTGCGAAGTGTCATGTATCCCTCGTCTACACTTCAAATGAATGTAAATGCGACACTTCCTTCTAGGAAATAGCGTCTGCAGATGTCTAGGTATCGTAGCAATAGGGTTCTAATGCTTCTTAAAACGCGATATCGCATTTCATTTCTATGTTTCATGGTAAGATATAATATGATTTGCGAAGTGTCATGTATTCCTCGTCTACACTTCAAATGAATGTAAATGCGACACTTCATTGCTAGGAAATAGCGTCTGCAGATATCTAGGTATCGTAGCAATAGAGTTCTAATGCTTCTTAAAACGCGATATCGAATCTCATTTTTATGTTTCATGGTAAGATGTAATATTCATTGCGAAGTGTTATGCATTCCTCGTCTACGATTCAAATGAATGTAAATACGACACTACCTTGCAAGGAAATAGCGTTTGCAGATGTCTACGTATCGTAGCAATAGAGTTCTTGTGATTCTTAAAACGCGATATCGCATCTCATTTCTATGTTTCATGGTAAGATATAACATGATTTGCGAAGTGTCATGTATTCCTCGTCTACACTTCAAATGAATGTAAATGCGACACTTCCTCGCTAGGAAATAGCGATTGCAGATGTCTACGTATCGTATCAATAGAGTTCATATGATTCGATATCGCATCTCATTTCTATGTTTCATGGTAAGATATAACATGATTTGCGAAGTGTTCTGTATTCCTAGTCTACACTTCAAATGAATGTGAATGCGATACTTCCTCGCTAGGAAATGGCGTTTGAAGATGTCTACGTATCGTAGCAATAGCTGTCTAGTGCTTCTTAAAACGCGATATCGCATCTCATTTCTATGTTTCATGGTAAGATATAATATGATTTGCGAAGTGTCATGTATTCCTCGTCTACACTTCAAATGAATGTAAATGCTACACTTCCTTGCTAGGAAATAGCGTCTGCAGATGTCTAGGTATCGTAGCAATAGAGTTCTAATCCTTCTTAGAACGCGATATCGCATTTCATTTCTATGTTTCATGGTAAGATATAATATGATTTGCGAAGTGTTATGTACTCCTCGTCTACACTTCAATTGAATGTAAATGCGACACTTCCTTGCAAGGAAATAGCGTTTGCAAATGTCTATCTATCGTAGCAGTAGTGTTCTAATGCTTCTTAGAAAGCGTGTGACGTCAGGCGTAGCGCCTGCCACCCATCAGCCTCCTCACCGCCTCCAGCATCAACCCCTGCACGCAGGCAACCTGCCGTACACGCCTGCAGATTCAGCAACCAGCAGCGTTCGCGCGCGCACGGGCGCACGCGCTCACACACACGTAGGAACACCTCTTTCTCGCTCGCACCAACGAGCAACGCTGTCTCGCTCGCACCAACGAGCAACGCTGTCTCGCTCGCACCAACGAGCAACGCTGTCTCGCTCGCACCTACGAGCATCCCCGCCTCCCTCGCATCGAGGACTCCGTCCAGAGGGAAGAAGTCGCAGCCCGTCACCGGAATGGGGACTGTTCCAGTTTAGGGAACCAACATTGCCAGACCCTGTATACTATTTTTAACTCATATATTACATCTATGTACATGTATTATAATCCTAAATCTAAGTACTCATGACACATATTGTAACACACCACAACACACACGTAATTCTAAGTCCGTAGGTATATGATTATATATTAAGACGCGCCTGCGCCAACGACACGCGCAGCTAGCCCCACCACGAGCCGCGAGTCCCCACTCGCTGGACTTCGCGCTCCCCACTACGAGCGCCCGCGACCGAAGCGCCTCGCGAACCGAGGAGGTCCGAGACGCGACTCCAGAGAGTCAGTCTACTTCGAGATTCCAGCCCGAGGAGTCGAATCCTCCAGTACCATTTCTTATACTCGAGCCATTAGCCGCCTCAATGTGGGGTCTAGGCTACGCGCTAGTATTTCTATTTCCTTAGTTCTAACTTAGAATAATTTCAACTTTGTATAATTTTAACTTAGAATATATTCCATTTATTTTACTACATCTAGTTTTGAGTTTAATACCATATCTACTAATTCCTATATCTACTAAATCAAAATACCACTTCTCGCGCTTAATACAAACAGTAACAACGAATTCTTCCACGTGTCTCTTCCATACAACTGGGTATCTTCCCATCACCTCGAAGGAGTATAGAACTCAGCTTTGCAGAGTTGCGATAGAGCGGACCGCCGCTTATCCTTCCGAGCATTGTCTGTTAGTACAGAAAACTCTGGGTGAATGGGGCGTGATCCCGGTTCGCGAAGAACACGACGCGCGGGTAGGAAGAATTTCCTTCGCTCACTTGTGCGTGGATACGTGGGTAACGTATCCCGGATCCCCTTGTACCAGCAACCTGTCTCCGCACCTGTTCAGCAGCATCTCTCCGAAGTCTCCAGCAACGCCGAGTCTTCTGTTTCCGCAGCCGAGGTTGCTGCGATATCTACAGTCTCCACCGAATCCGCTTCGCATCCGAGTCGCAGTTTCCCGCTTCGCTGGAAGCTCATTGAATTATCAACCTCAATCAACAGGCCAGCTCCTACGTCGATACCAATCAACGATCCACGGCGAGAATTTTACCAACGTATCGAGAACGAAATCAGCAAAGGTAATATTTCCAACTCCTAATATCCGCGAATCGCGAGTGTTTTGTCCGTGTCGCGTTAGCTGAAATAGTCGAACCCGGTCGTAACGCGTTTCCGCGGACCGAATTTCGAACAAATAGGCTAGTGTCGTGAAGCCTCCGGATATACGAAAAGTTATTTCGCCGGACGTGACATAAAATTGGTGACAGCGGTGGGATAGTCGCGCATACTCTGCTGTAATTCGACTGATAGGGTACGCGAACAGCCATGGCTACGCGCACGCCAATAAAACGCACGCGACTGCAAACTCAAAAGGATTCCGCTATCGAAACCGAACACCGCCGAACTTTGGATTTCCATGAACCGCTCGCTTCAAACGGTGCCGCCGCCGCACCTACAACCCCGATTGCTACTACTTCCGCGAATAGAGATAGGGATCAGACAGTTATGAGCCTTACAAACCAAATCGAATTACTACGGCAAGAATTAGATTCCCTTCGCGCAACTCGTTCAAGTAACGCTGAAACAATTTCTGTCGGTACGCCTCGTACACAACCGTTTGCTACCTCCATATCTGAAACGTTAACGCCGCAAACAGACAAACTTTCGTTCCGAGAAGCTCTAGAGACAGTTCCAATATTCGACGGAAAGAATATTCCACTGCTCCAATTTATTCGGGCCTGTAAACGAGCAAAGGACTTAGTTTCGCCAGAAGGGGAGCCTTCACTTACTCGGCTAATAATTAACCGTCTTCGTGGCCGCGCCTACCTGGCCGTCGAGGACGAACCGTGCACCTCGATTAGACAATTAACTGAAATTCTACGGTCGGCTTTCGGGTCAACGAAATCTACCGACCATTACCGTGGCGAGTTGGCAAACACGTTTATGCGACCCGGGGAACATATTTTAGACTTTATCGGCCGAATTAAAGATTTGAGGAACGCAGCGATTGACTGCGAACGTTATGATTCGGACGAAATAATTAGTTCGCGCTCGGGGATAGATTCGCTCACCTTAAGGTGTTTTTGCGACGGCCTTATCCCGGAAATCCGCTTATCTATGAATACCCGAATATACGAGACATACAACGACGCGTTCGCACACGCAAAGGAACTTTATCGCAGGTACGAACTCGACAAGGAAAGATTAGTCACACCGCGCTCGCGTAGCGAATTCGTCCCTAACGAACGCCGAGTAGAAACCTTTTGTCATAAGTGCATTAGTAGGAATCATACTACGCGTGACTGTAGGGCTATTAACAACCCTCGGCCATATAACTCTTACCCTCGCGATGAACCGCCGAGGGACTCGCGCCGCGTCCAGGACACAAGACCGCAAATAACGGGACCTCCGCGCGGTCAGTACGCACCACGCGACCGCGTCGAAATTACTTGCAGGTATTGCAAATTCCCAGGGCACACAATCGATGAGTGCCGAAAACGCCAACACAATAACGCGATAGCTAGTAGAGCCATCGAAAATAACACCCGTCAATACCAGGGAAACGCGAACGGCCTCCCAACCCGCCGCGAGACGGTACGCGAGGCCGCATCGAATCGTCACGTTCTCGCACTAACGGAAGAAATCGAGGAGATGTAAATTTTCGAGCCGCAGTTAATGTAACTGGAAAAACGAGTGTCCCTACGGTCATCATTAATTCGAAATCGCTAATTAAGCCTGTCGTTATGATGATAGACACCGGGGCAGAAATAAATGTAATAAAAGAAAGCGCGATTAGGAAAAATCTCCAAATAAACCGCGCCGAACGTTTAACAATCACCGGGATTACCGATGGCACCGTAACCACCTTAGGGACGGTTACGTTATCCATATTTTCACGCGATATACCTTTTAATATTGTAAGCGCAGATTTTCCTATCAAAACAGCCGGCATCTTAGGATCAGGCTTCTGCGCGGACACGGATATTTCGTTTAAAAATAAATTTATCCTTTGGCACGGCAATCGTATACCATTTGCGTCCCCAAGGGATATAATAGAACATATTACACTTCCTCCGCGAACCAATTCAGGTATACGCGTTCGCGTAATTAACTCGAGCGTCGATGAGGGTATAATCCCCAGAGTTGAGCTCGCGGAGGGAGTTTATTTCGGCAACGCTATAGTACGCGTCAAAGAAGGATACGCTGTAACACGCATAATAAATGCAACCGACAGCGAAGTAACGATTCCCATTCCCGAAGTACATGTGGATCCACTTCCCGTATCCAGTCTAATTTCAAATCCTAATCCTACGCTGTATCCTCTATTTTCAAATTCCAACGAACAACAAACTCTTCCAGATCAAAAATTACCAAGCGCCGCATCCAATTATACCAAATCCATCAATGCCGAACCTCTAAAAACCACAGTTTTTTTTTCAAACAAATATTCAAACCATCGAGTCAATATCAATCACCAAAATATAACAAACAAAACCTTTTCTAAGAACCCCAGAGCTGGGAACCTAAACAAAACTTCGTACGCCGATATACTTAAACGAAACCCGAAACCGGAGATAACGCGAAGCGAGTCGAGTGCGTCACAACCCGAGAGTAGGTTCAACAAAATAATATCCGCCTTACGCCTCGATCACCTTAACAAAGAAGAAAAAACAGACATCCTAGATTTAATTTCCAACGCACAAGATCTTTTCCACTTACCCGGCGACAAATTAGGCTTCACAAATGTAACTTCACACCGCATACCAACCGTCAATGACCAACCCGTGAACGTCAAACAGTACAGATTCCCTCCGGTTCACAAACAAGAAATCCAGAAACAGATGGAACAACTTCTAAGCGACGATATAATTAGACCATCGAAATCACCGTATAATTCCCCGCTCTGGGTGGTTCCGAAAAAACCGGATTCTGCAGGGAACAAGAGGTGGCGCGTTGTAATCGATTATCGCGCTTTGAACGAAAGATCGGTAGCCGATGCGTACCCTCTCCCCTGTATTACGGAAATCCTGGACCAGCTGGGCAGCTCAAAGTACTTTAGTACGTTTGATCTGGCCAGTGGTTTTCACCAAATTCCGATGTCTCCGTCCGACGCCGCGAAAACCGCATTTTCGACACCACACGGACATTTCGAGTTCCAACGAATGCCCTTTGGCTTGCGTAACGCCCCAGCCACGTTCCAGAGACTCATGGACAGCGTGCTAACGGGTTTGCAAGGGAACGAAATGTTCGTGTACCTCGATGATATCGTTATATATGCCAGCTCGTTACAAGAACATAGAAATAAGTTTAATAAACTCGCGGAGCGATTACGGGCCGCAAATCTGGTACTGCAACCAGATAAATGCGAGTTTCTGCGTCGGGAGGTTAACTATCTTGGTCATATAATAAGCGAGAAAGGAGTAAAACCAGATCCGAATAAAGTTCGCGCCGTAAAGGACTTTCCGAGACCACAAAATCCTAAGCAAATTAAACAATTTCTCGGTCTCGCTGGCTACTATCGTCGTTTTATAGCAAATTTCTCTGCACTCGCAAAACCGTTAACGAATCTTTTGAAGAAAGACGCAAAATTCATTTGGCGCAACGATCACGAGAACGCATTCGTAACTCTTCGTGACATGCTCTGCGAAGCTCCGATCTTACAATATCCTGATTTTACAAAGCCATTCATAATCACATCCGATGCATCTGCCGACGCAATTGGCGCCGTATTGAGTCAGGGCCCTATAGGAAAAGACCTTCCAATCGCTTATACATCCAGATTACTAAATAGTGCCGAGAAAAATTACTCCACCATTGAAAAGGAATGTCTGGCGATTATATACGCGGTTCACTTCTTTAGGCCTTACATTTACGGGAAAACGTTCAAACTAGTTACCGATCACAGGCCACTAGTTTGGATGAACTCAGTGAAAGACCCATCGAGCAGGTTAATTCGTTGGAGACTCAAATTGGCGGAATACGAATACGAAATCATTTACAAACCAGGAAAAGTTAATATGAATGCAGACGCCTTATCTCGTAATCCTGTAACCGTGCAACCAATTTCCAATTCCACTGATTCTGAAAACGACCTTTTCGACATCCGACGACCCTCCTCACATTCAATTCCAACCGCTCCACCGCCAACGCCAGCATCCTCTTCCGAGAGTCTCAATACCCCTTATCCTTCGACGAAACAAGAAAAATCTACTTTACCGACACCACCCACTGAATTACCGACCGCCGACACCGACTCACCCGTACGACAACGACACGTATTCGTAACAACTAGAGACTCTATAGCAGCACGACGCGATAATCTAGTTTGTTTTATAACAAAAGGAGGCCGCCCTTTCGACAGAGGCGCCCTCGAGTTACAAAAATCAGGAAAATTTTTCCAACACAAGGACCATATCACTTTAGCAAGAGCTAAAGTAAAATCTGATAACGGTTATTTCCAAATCGCTCTTCCTGTAACTGAACATGAAAGAAAAGCAATCGATAACGAAATTTTACTAGAATCACTAAGATCTCTGTATGACGCCGTAACAGAACTTCAAATTCAAACTTTCAGTATTTCGCAAGCTTCAATAGACACGGTACCTTTCTCTCAAATAAAAAGAATACTTCTAGATCTTTTCTACGAAACAAACGTACAAATTACAATTTGTCAAGGCTTGATTCAAATTCCACCACCGGAACGTAGAACCGACATAATTCGCGAAAACCACGACACGCCACTCGGAGGCCACAAAGGAATTAACAAGACATATTCTAGAATTCGCGAGTGGCATTTTTGGCCCAATATGAAAACCGAAATACAAGCTTATATCGATAATTGTGACCAATGCCAGAGACAAAAGTTAACGCGAGTAAAGACACGACAACCATTGACACTAACGGACACTCCCGGCACCGCTTTTGAAAAAATATCCATGGACGTGATGGGTCCCTTACCTCCAACACCAGACGGCTTTACTAACATTCTCACTATACAATGTCTACTAACAAAATATTCCTTAGCCATTCCTTTAAAACGCACAACAGCGGTAGATATCGCCGACGCATTCATCACACATTTCATTTGCCAATTCGGATGTCCTAAGGGAATCCTTACGGACCAAGGGTCAAATTTTATTAACTCACTCATGAAAACAATAGCAAAAAGATTTAAAATTCAACAGTTCAAAACCACAGCTTTCCACCCTCAAACTAATGGCTCTGTAGAACGGTCTCATCATGTACTCGCGGAATATTTGAAACAGTTTATCGGCAATCGTAATAATTGGGAAAAATGGCTCCCATTTGCAATGTTTTCGTATAATACGAGCACGCACGAGGGCACACGCTACACACCGTACGAGCTCGTATATGGTAAAATCGCCAGGCCTCCTTCAGCAATTCCTTTTCAAGATACGTCCGAGAACGAATCTTACGCCAATTATCTTGACGAACTAAGCGATAGGATCCGAACTTCGCAGGAACTCGCTAAAAAGAACTTAGATGGAGCTAAAGTCCGAGCTAAGCATTATTACGACAAAAAACTGAATGTACAGAATTTCCAAGCAGGCCAATGGGTATATTTGCTACGAGAGCCATTGAAGCACAAGTTTCAATCTCAATACACCGGGCCATATAAAATCTTGGAAATTCTAGATAATAACAATGCCAAAATTAACGTTAAGGGTAGACATAAGATAGTACACACCAATAAGTTAAAACTTTGTAAACGGCTGCAAGCGAGAACTGTGAGAGCGAACGTATGCACGTATGACAGATCCAGTGACAGTGTTCAGTGCACCGCTAATCTAAAAACTGAAAATCACGACGAACTATGTGTAAAAGCAAAACCCAAAGACGCATTTAAAAGTGTGACTAGTGCCAGCAGTGTAGCAACACAGGAAAAGGCCAGAACACCAGCAGCGCAGCATCCGCAGTATCCACAGCATACGCAGAGGCCGCAGAGCGCACATCATCCGCAGCGCACGCAGAATCCGAAGAACCAACAAAATACGCTGAATCCGCTGAATCCACAGAAGATGCAGAATCCGCTGAAACCGCAGAATCCACAGCATCCGCAGCAACCGCGGAATCCAATGCATTCGCATCTACAAGGACGAGAACAGGACGAGAGCCACGGAAAAGGAGTAATCCATCCGCAGTTGTCCGCTCAGACAAACACAGTCCAGAGATTTCGGCATTGCCGAAATTCTTTTTCAATGGGGGGAGGTGTGACGTCAGGCGTAGCGCCTGCCACCCATCAGCCTCCTCACCGCCTCCAGCATCAACCCCTGCACGCAGGCAACCTGCCGTACACGCCTGCAGATTCAGCAACCAGCAGCGTTCGCGCGCGCACGGGCGCACGCGCTCACACACACGTAGGAACACCTCTTTCTCGCTCGCACCAACGAGCAACGCTGTCTCGCTCGCACCAACGAGCAACGCTGTCTCGCTCGCACCAACGAGCAACGCTGTCTCGCTCGCACCTACGAGCATCCCCGCCTCCCTCGCATCGAGGACTCCGTCCAGAGGGAAGAAGTCGCAGCCCGTCACCGGAATGGGGACTGTTCCAGTTTAGGGAACCAACATTGCCAGACCCTGTATACTATTTTTAACTCATATATTACATCTATGTACATGTATTATAATCCTAAATCTAAGTACTCATGACACATATTGTAACACACCACAACACACACGTAATTCTAAGTCCGTAGGTATATGATTATATATTAAGACGCGCCTGCGCCAACGACACGCGCAGCTAGCCCCACCACGAGCCGCGAGTCCCCACTCGCTGGACTTCGCGCTCCCCACTACGAGCGCCCGCGACCGAAGCGCCTCGCGAACCGAGGAGGTCCGAGACGCGACTCCAGAGAGTCAGTCTACTTCGAGATTCCAGCCCGAGGAGTCGAATCCTCCAGTACCATTTCTTATACTCGAGCCATTAGCCGCCTCAATGTGGGGTCTAGGCTACGCGCTAGTATTTCTATTTCCTTAGTTCTAACTTAGAATAATTTCAACTTTGTATAATTTTAACTTAGAATATATTCCATTTATTTTACTACATCTAGTTTTGAGTTTAATACCATATCTACTAATTCCTATATCTACTAAATCAAAATACCACTTCTCGCGCTTAATACAAACAGTAACAACGAATTCTTCCACGTGTCTCTTCCATACAACTGGGTAGCTTCCCATCACCTCGAAGGAGTATAGAACTCAGCTTTGCAGAGTTGCGATAGAGCGGACCGCCGCTTATCCTTCCGAGCATTGTCTGTTAGTACAGAAAACTCTGGGTGAATGGGGCGTGATCCCGGTTCGCGAAGAACACGACGCGCGGGTAGGAAGAATTTCCTTCGCTCACTTGTGCGTGGATACGTGGGTAACGTATCCCGGATCCCCTTGTACCAGCAACCTGTCTCCGCACCTGTTCAGCAGCATCTCTCCGAAGTCTCCAGCAACGCCGAGTCTTCTGTTTCCGCAGCCGAGGTTGCTGCGATATCTACAGTCTCCACCGAATCCGCTTCGCATCCGAGTCGCAGTTTCCCGCTTCGCTGGAAGCTCATTGAATTATCAACCTCAATCAACAGGCCAGCTCCTACGTCGATACCAATCAACGATCCACGGCGAGAATTTTACCAACGTATCGAGAACGAAATCAGCAAAGGTAATATTTCCAACTCCTAATATCCGCGAATCGCGAGTGTTTTGTCCGTGTCGCGTTAGCTGAAATAGTCGAACCCGGTCGTAACGCGTTTCCGCGGACCGAATTTCGAACAAATAGGCTAGTGTCGTGAAGCCTCCGGATATACGAAAAGTTATTTCGCCGGACGTGACAAGCGATATCGCATCTCATTCCTATGTTTCATGGTAAGATATAATATGATTTGCGAAGTGTTATGTATTCCTCGTCTACACTTCAAATGAATGTGAATGCGACACTTTCTCGCTAGGAAATAGCGTTTGCAGATGTCCACGTATCGTAGCAATAGATTTCTAATGCTTCTTAAAACGCGATATCGCATCTCATTTCTATGTATCATGGTAAGATATAAAATGATTTGCGAAGTGTCATGTATCCCTCGTCTACACTTCAAATGAATGTAAATGCGACACTTCCTTCTAGGAAATAGCGTCTGCAGATGTCTAGGTATCGTAGCAATAGGGTTCTAATGCTTCTTAAAACGCGATATCGCATTTCATTTCTATGTTTCATGGTAAGATATAATATGATTTGCGAAGTGTTATGTATTCCTCGTCTACACTTCAAATGAATGTAAATGCGACACTTCCTTGCTAGGAAATAACGTCTGCAGATGTCTAGGTATCGTAGCAATAGAGTTCTAATGCTTCTTAAAACGCGATATCGCATCTCATTTCTATGTTTCATGGTAAGATATAATATGATTTGCGAAGTGTTATGTATTCCTCATCCACACTTCAAATGAATGTAAATGTGACACTTGTTTGCTAGGAAATAACGTCTGCAGATGTCTAGGTATCGTAGCAATAGAGTTCTAATGCTTCTTAAAACGCGATATCGCATCTCATTTCTATGTTTCATGGTAAGATATAATATGATTTGCGAAGTGTTATGTATTCCTCGCCTACACTTCAAATGAATGTAACTACGACACTTCCTTGCAAGGAAATAGCTTTTGCAAACGTCTACCTATCGTAGCAATAGAGTTCTAATGCTTCTTAAAACGCGATATCGCATCTCATTTCTATATTTCATGCTAAGATAAAATATGATTTGCGAAGTGTTATGTATTCCTCGTCTACACTTCAAATGAATGTAAATGCGACACTTCCTTGCAAGCAAATAGCGTTTGCAGATGTCTACGTATCGTAGCAATAGAGTTCTATTGCTTCTTAAAACGCGATATCGCATCTCATTTCTATGTTTCATGGTAAGATATAATATGATTTGCGAAGTGTTATGTATTCCTAGTCTACACTTCAAATGAATGTGAATGCGATACTTCCTCGCTAGGAAATAGCGTTTGCAGATGTCTACGTATCGTAGCAATAGCTTTCTAGTGCTTCTTAAGACGCGATATCGCATTTCATTTCTATGTTTCATGGTAAGATATAATATGATTTGCGAAGTGTCATGTATTCCTCGTCTACACTTCAAATGAATGTAAATGCTACACTTCCTTGCTAGGAAATAGCGTCTGCAGATGTATAGGTATCGTAGCAATAGAGTTCTAATCCTTCTTAGAACGCGATATCGCATTTCATTTCTATGTTTCATGGTAAGATATAATATGATTTGCGAAGTGTTATGTACTCCTCGTCTACACTTCAATTGAATGTAAATGCGACACTTCCTTGCAAGGAAATAGCGTTTGCAAATGTCTATCTATCGTAGCAGTAGTGTTCTAATGCTTCTTAGAAAGCGATATCGCATCTCATTCCTATGTTTCATGGTAAGATATAATATGATTTGCGAAGTGTTATGTATTCCTCGTCTACACTTCAAATGAATGTGAATGCGACACTTTCTCGCTAGGAAATAGCGTTTGCAGATGTCCACGTATCGTAGCAATAGATTTCTAATGCTTCTTAAAACGCGATATCGCATCTCATTTCTATGTATCATGGTAAGATATAAAATGATTTGCGAAGTGTCATGTATCCCTCGTCTACACTTCAAATGAATGTAAATGCGACACTTCCTTCTAGGAAATAGCGTCTGCAGATGTCTAGGTATCGTAGCAATAGGGTTCTAATGCTTCTTAAAACGCGATATCGCATTTCATTTCTATGTTTCATGGTAAGATATAATATGATTTGCGAAGTGTTATGTATTCCTCGTCTACACTTCAAATGAATGTAAATGCGACACTTCCTTGCTAGGAAATAACGTCTGCAGATGTCTAGGTATCGTAGCAATAGAGTTCTAATGCTTCTTAAAACGCGATATCGCATCTCATTTCTATGTTTCATGGTAAGATATAATATGATTTGCGAAGTGTTATGTATTCCTCATCCACACTTCAAATGAATGTAAATGTGACACTTGTTTGCTAGGAAATAACGTCTGCAGATGTCTAGGTATCGTAGCAATAGAGTTCTAATGCTTCTTAAAACGCGATATCGCATCTCATCTCTATGTTTCATGGTAAGATATAATATGATTTGCGAAGTGTTATGTATTCCTCGCCTACACTTCAAATGAATGTAACTACGACACTTCCTTGCAAGGAAATAGCTTTTGCAAACGTCTACCTATCGTAGCAATAGAGTTCTAATGCTTCTTAAAACGCGATATCGCATCTCATTTCTATATTTCATGCTAAGATAAAATATGATTTGCGAAGTGTTATGTATTCCTCGTCTACACTTCAAATGAATGTAAATGCGACACTTCCTTGCAAGCAAATAGCGTTTGCAGATGTCTACGTATCGTAGCAATAGAGTTCTATTGCTTCTTAAAACGCGATATCGCATCTCATTTCTATGTTTCATGGTAAGATATAATATGATTTGCGAAGTGTTATGTATTCCTAGTCTACACTTCAAATGAATGTGAATGCGATACTTCCTCGCTAGGAAATAGCGTTTGCAGATGTCTACGTATCGTAGCAATAGCTTTCTAGTGCTTCTTAAGACGCGATATCGCATTTCATTTCTATGTTTCAATGTAAGATATAATATGATTTGCGAAGTGTTATGTATTCCTCGTCTACACTTCAATTGAATGTGAATGCGACACTTCCTTGCTAGGAAATAACGTTGGCAGATGTCTACCTATCGTAGCAGTAGAGTTCTAATGCTTCTTCAAACGCGATATCGCTTCTCATTTCTATATTTCATGGTAAGATATAATCTGATTTGCGAAGTGTCATGTATTCCTCGTCTACACGTCAAATGAATGTAAATGCGACACTTCCATGCAAGGAAATAGTGTTTGCAGATGTCTACGTATCGTAGCAATAGAGCTCTTATGATTCTTAAAACGCGATATCGCATCTCATTTCCATGTTTCATAGTAAGATATAATATGATTTGCGAAGTGTTATGTATTCCTCGTCCACACTACAAATGAATGTAAATGCGACACTTCCTCGTAAGGAAATAGCGTTTGCAGATGTCTACCTATCGTAGCAATAGAGTTCTTATGATTCTTAAAACGCGATATCGCATCTCATTTCTATGTTTCATGGTAAGATATAATATGATTTGCGAAGTGTCATGTATTCCTCGTCTACACTTCAAATGAATGTAAATGCGACACTTCCTTGCAAGGAAATAGCGCTTGCAGATGTCTACGTATCGTGGCAATAGATTTCTAATGCTTCTTAAAACGCGATATCGCATTTCATTTCTATGTTTCATGGTAAGATATAATATGATTTGCGAAGTGTTATGTATTCCTCGTCTACACTTCAAGTGAATGTAAATGCGACACTTCCTTGCAAGGAAATAGCGTTTGCAGATGTCTACGAATCGTAGCAATAGAGTTCTTATGATTCTTAAAACGCGATATTGCATCTCATATCTATGTTTCATGATAAGATATAATATTCATTGCGAAGTGTTATGCATTCCTCGTCTACACTTCAATTGAATGTAAATGCGACACTTCCTTGCAAGGAAATAGCGTTTGCAAATGTCTATCTATCGTAGCAGTAGTGTTCTAATGCTTCTTAGAAAGCGATATCGCATCTCATTCCTATGTTTCATGGTAAGATATAATATGATTTGCGAAGTGTTATGTATTCCTCGTCTACACATCAAATGAATGTGAATGCGACACTTTCTCGCTAGGAAATAGCGTTTGCAGATGTCCACGTATCGTAGCAATAGATTTCTAATGCTTCTTAAAACGCGATATCGCATCTCATTTCTATGTATCATGGTAAGATATAAAATGATTTGCGAAGTGTCATGTATCCCTCGTCTACACTTCAAATGAATGTAAATGCGACACTTCCTTCTAGGAAATAGCGTCTGCAGATGTCTAGGTATCGTAGCAATAGGGTTCTAATGCTTCTTAAAACGCGATATCGCATTTCATTTCTATGTTTCATGGTAAGATATAATATGATTTGCGAAGTGTTATGTATTCCTCGTCTACACTTCAAATGAATGTAAATGCGACACTTCCTTGCTAGGAAATAACGTCTGCAGATGTCTAGGTATCGTAGCAATAGAGTTCTAATGCTTCTTAAAACGCGATATCGCATCTCATTTCTATGTTTCATGGTAAGATATAATATGATTTGCGAAGTGTTATGTATTCCTCGTCTACACTTCAAATGAATGTAAATGCGACACTTCCTTGCTAGGAAATAACGTCTGCAGATGTCTAGGTATCGTAGCAATAGAGTTCTAATGCTTCTTAAAACGCGATATCGCATCTCATTTCTATGTTTCATGGTAAGATATAATATGATTTGCGAAGTGTTATGTATTCCTCATCCACACTTCAAATGAATGTAAATGTGACACTTGTTTGCTAGGAAATAACGTCTGCAGATGTCTAGGTATCGTAGCAATAGAGTTCTAATGCTTCTTAAAACGCGATATCGCATCTCATTTCTATGTTTCATGGTAAGATATAATATGATTTGCGAAGTGTTATGTATTCCTCGCCTACACTTCAAATGAATGTAACTACGACACTTCCTTGCAAGGAAATAGCTTTTGCAAACGTCTACCTATCGTAGCAATAGAGTTCTAATGCTTCTTAAAACGCGATATCGCATCTCATTTCTATATTTCATGCTAAGATAAAATATGATTTGCGAAGTGTTATGTATTCCTCGTCTACACTTCAAGTGAATGTAAATGCGACACTTCCTTGCAAGCAAATAGCGTTTGCAGATGTCTACGTATCGTAGCAATAGAGTTCTATTGCTTCTTAAAACGCGATATCGCATCTCATTTCTATGTTTCATGGTAAGATATAATATGATTTGCGAAGTGTTATGTATTCCTAGTCTACACTTCAAATGAATGTGAATGCGATACTTCCTCGCTAGGAAATAGCGTTTGCAGATGTCTACGTATCGTAGCAATAGCTTTCTAGTGCTTCTTAAGACGCGATATCGCATTTCATTTCTATGTTTCAATGTAAGATATAATATGATTTGCGAAGTGTTATGTATTCCTCGTCTACACTTCAAATGAATGTGAATGCGACACTTCCTTGCTAGGAAATAACGTTGGCAGATGTCTACCTATCGTAGCAGTAGAGTTCTAATGCTTCTTCAAACGCGATATCGCTTCTCATTTCTATATTTCATGGTAAGATATAATCTGATTTGCGAAGTGTCATGTATTCCTCGTCTACACGTCAAATGAATGTAAATGCGACACTTCCATGCAAGGAAATAGTGTTTGCAGATGTCTACGTATCGTAGCAATAGAGCTCTTATGATTCTTAAAACGCGATATCGCATCTCATTTCCATGTTTCATGGTAAGATATAATATGATTTGCGAAGTGTTATGTATTCCTCGTCCACACTACAAATGAATGTAAATGCGACACTTCCTCGCAAGGAAATAGCGTTTGCAGATGTCTACCTATCGTAGCAATAGAGTTCTTATGATTCTTAAAACGCGATATCGCATCTCATTTCTATGTTTCATGGTAAGATATAATATGATTTGCGAAGTGTCATGTATTCCTCGTCTACACTTCAAATGAATGTAAATGCGACACTTCCTTGCAAGGAAATAGCGCTTGCAGATGTCTACGTATCGTGGCAATAGATTTCTAATGCTTCTTAAAACGCGATATCGCATTTCATTTCTATGTTTCATGGTAAGATATAATATGATTTGCGAAGTGTTATGTATTCCTCGTCTACACTTCAAGTGAATGTAAATGCGACACTTCCTTGCAAGGAAATAGCGTTTGCAGATGTCTACGAATCGTAGCAATAGAGTTCTTATGATTCTTAAAACGCGATACCGCATCTCATTTCTATGTTTCATGGTAAGATATAATATGATTTGCGAAGTGTTATGTATTCCTCGTCTGCACTTCAAATGAATGTAAATGCGACACTTCCTTGCAAGGAAATAGCGTTTGCAAACGTCTACCTATCGTAGCAATAGAGTTCTAATGCTTCTTAAAGCGAGATATTGCATCTCATATCTATGTTTCATGATAAGAAATAATATTCATTGCGAAGTGTTATGCATTCCTCGTCTACGATTCAAATGAATGTAAAAGCGACACTTCCTTGCTAGGAAATAGCGTTTGCAGATGTCTACGAATCGTAGCAATAGAGTTCTTATGATTCTTAAAACGCGATATCGCATCTCATTTCTATGATTCATGGTAAGATATAATATGATTTGCGAAGTGTTATGTATTCCTCGTCTACACTTCAAATGAATGTAAATGCGACACTTCCTTGCAAGCAAATAGCGTTTGCAGATGTCTACGAATCGTAGCAATAGAGTTCTTATGATTCTTAAAACGCGATACCGCATCTCATTTCTATGTTTCATGGTAAGATATAATATGATTTGCGAAGTGTTATGTATTCCTCGTCTGCACTTCAAATGAATGTAAATGCGACACTTCCTTGCAAGGAAATAGCGTTTGCAAACG
Organism: Xylocopa sonorina; assembly: GCF_050948175.1. Taxonomy (NCBI): domain Eukaryota; kingdom Metazoa; phylum Arthropoda; class Insecta; order Hymenoptera; family Apidae; genus Xylocopa; species Xylocopa sonorina. The sequence goes on from NW_027490232.1 coordinate 687,662, forward strand.
TCTACCTATCGTAGCAATAGAGTTCTAATGCTTCTTAAAGCGAGATATTGCATCTCATATCTATGTTTCATGATAAGAAATAATATTCATTGCGAAGTGTTATGCATTCCTCGTCTACGATTCAAATGAATGTAAAAGCGACACTTCCTTGCTAGGAAATAGCGTTTGCAGATGTCTACGAATCGTAGCAATAGAGTTCTTATGATTCTTAAAACGCGATATCGCATCTCATTTCTATGATTCATGGTAAGATATAATATGATTTGCGAAGTGTTATGTATTCCTCGTCTACACTTCAAATGAATGTAAATGCGACACTTCCTTGCAAGCAAATAGCGTTTGCAGATGTCTACGTATCGTAGCAATAGTGTTCTAATGCTTCTTAAAACGCGATATCGCATCTCATTTCTATGTTTCATGGTAAGATATAATATGATATGCGAAGTGTTATGTATTCCTCGTCTACACATCAACTGAATGTAAATGCGACACTTCCTTGCAAGGAAATAGCGTTTGCAGATGTCTACGTATCGTAGCAATAGAGTTCTTATGATTCTTAAAACGCGATATCGCATCTCATTTCTACGTTTCATGGTAAGATATTATATGATTTGCGAAGTGTCATGCATTCCTCGTCTACGATTCAAATGAAAGTAAGTGCGACACTTCCTTGCAAGGAAATAGCGATTGCAGATGTCTACGTATCGTAGCAATAGAATTCAAATGCTTCTTAAAACGAGATATTGCATCTCATATCTATGTTTCATGATAAGATATAATATTCATTGCGAAGTGTTATGTATTCCTCGTCTACACTTCAAATGAATGTAAATGCAACACTTCCTTGCAAGGAAATAGCGTTTGCAGATGTCTACGTATCGTAGCAATGGATTTCTGATGCTTCTTAAAACGCGATATCGCATCTCATTTCTATGTTTCATGGTAAGATATAATATGATTTGCGAAGTGTCATGTATTCCTCGTCTACACTTCAATTGAATGTAAATGCGACACTTCCTTGCAAGCAAGTAGCGTTTGCAGATGTCTACGTATCGTAGCAATAGGGTTCTTATGATTCTTAAAACGCGATATCGGATCTCATTTCTATGTTTCATGGTAAGATATAATATGATTTGCGAAGTGTTATGTATTCCTCGTCTACACTTCAAATGAATGTAAATGCGACACTTCCTTGCAAGGAAATAGCGTTTGCAGATGTCTACGAATCGTAGCAATAGAGTTCTTATGATTCTTAAAACGCGATATCGCATCTCATTTCTATGTTTCATGGTAAGATATAATATGATTTGCGAAGTGTTATGTATTCCTCGTCTGCACTTCAAATGAATGTAAATGCGACACTTCCTTGCAAGGAAATAGCGTTTGCAAACGTCTACCTATCGTAGCAATAGAGTTCTAATGCTTCTTAAAGCGAGATATTGCATCTCATATTTATGTTTCATGATAAGAAATAATATTCATTGCGAAGTGTTATGCATTCCTCGTCTACGATTCAAATGAATGTAAAAGCGACACTTCCTTGCTAGGAAATAGCGTTTGCAGATGTCTACGAATCGTAGCAATAGAGTTCTTATGATTCTTAAAACGCGATATCGCATCTCATTTCTATGATTCATGGTAAGATATAATATGATTTGCGAAGTGTTATGTATTCCTCGTCTACACTTCAAATGAATGTAAATGCGACACTTCCTTGCAAGCAAATAGCGTTTGCAGATGTCTACGTATCGTAGCAATAGTGTTCTAATGCTTCTTAAAACGCGATATCGCATCTCATTTCTATGTTTCATGGTAAGATATAATATGATATGCGAAGTGTTATGTATTCCTCGTCTACACATCAACTGAATGTAAATGCGACACTTCCTTGCAAGGAAATAGCGTTTGCAGATGTCTACGTATCGTAGCAATAGAGTTCTTATGATTCTTAAAACGCGATATCGCATCTCATTTCTACGTTTCATGGTAAGATATTATATGATTTGCGAAGTGTCATGCATTCCTCGTCTACGATTCAAATGAAAGTAAGTGCGACACTTCCTTGCAAGGAAATAGCGATTGCAGATGTCTACGTATCGTAGCAATAGAATTCAAATGCTTCTTAAAACGAGATATTGCATCTCATATCTATGTTTCATGATAAGATATAATATTCATTGCGAAGTGTTATGTATTCCTCGTCTACACTTCAAATGAATGTAAATGCAACACTTCCTTGCAAGGAAATAGCGTTTGCAGATGTCTACGTATCGTAGCAATGGATTTCTGATGCTTCTTAAAACGCGATATCGCATCTCATTTCTATGTTTCATGGTAAGATATAATATGATTTGCGAAGTGTCATGTATTCCTCGTCTACACTTCAATTGAATGTAAATGCGACACTTCCTTGCAAGCAAGTAGCGTTTGCAGATGTCTACGTATCGTAGCAATAGGGTTCTTATGATTCTTAAAACGCGATATCGGATCTCATTTCTATGTTTCATGGTAAGATATAATATGATTTGCGAAGTGTTATGTATTCCTCGTCTACACTTCAAATGAATGTAAATGCGACACTTCCTTGCAAGGAAATAGCGTTTGCAGATGTCTACGAATCGTAGCAATAGAGTTCTTATGATTCTTAAAACGCGATATCGCATCTCATTTCTATGTTTCATGGTAAGATATAATATGATTTGCGAAGTGTTATGTATTCCTCGTCTGCACTTCAACTGAATGTAAATGCGACACTTCCTTGCAAGGAAATAGCGTTTGCAAACGTCTACCTATCGTAGCAATAGAGTTCTAATGCTTCTTAAAGCGAGATATGGCATCTCATATCTATGTTTCATGATATGATATAATATTCATTGCGAAGTGTTATGCATTCCTCGTCTACGATTCAAATGAATGTAAAAGCGACACTTCCTTGCTAGGAAATAGCGTTTGCAGATGTCTACGAATCGTAGCAATAGAGTTCTTATGATTCTTAAAACGCGATATCGCATCTCATTTCTATGATTCATGGTAAGATATAATATGATTTGCGAAGTGTTATGTATTCCTCGTCTACACTTCAAATGAATGTAAATGCGACACTTCCTTGCAAGCAAATAGCGTTTGCAGATGTCTACGTATCGTAGCAATAGTGTTCTAATGCTTCTTAAAACGCGATATCGCATCTCATTTCTATGTTTCATGGTAAGATATAATATGATATGCGAAGTGTTATGTATTCCTCGTCTACACATCAACTGAATGTAAATGCGACACTTCCTTGCAAGGAAATAGCGTTTGCAGATGTCTACGTATCGTAGCAATAGAGTTCTTATGATTCTTAAAACGCGATATCGCATCTCATTTCTACGTTTCATGGTAAGATATTATATGATTTGCGAAGTGTCATGCATTCCTCGTCTACGATTCAAATGAAAGTAAGTGCGACACTTCCTTGCAAGGAAATAGCGATTGCAGATGTCTACGTATCGTAGCAATAGAATTCAAATGCTTCTTAAAACGAGATATTGCATCTCATATCTATGTTTCATGATAAGATATAATATTCATTGCGAAGTGTTATGTATTCCTCGTCTACACTTCAAATGAATGTAAATGCAACACTTCCTTGCAAGGAAATAGCGTTTGCAGATGTCTACGTATCGTAGCAATGGATTTCTGATGCTTCTTAAAACGCGATATCGCATCTCATTTCTATGTTTCATGGTAAGATATAATATGATTTGCGAAGTGTCATGTATTCCTCGTCTACACTTCAATTGAATGTAAATGCGACACTTCCTTGCAAGCAAGTAGCGTTTGCAGATGTCTACGTATCGTAGCAATAGGGTTCTTATGATTCTTAAAACGCGATATCGGATCTCATTTCTATGTTTCATGGTAAGATATAATATGATTTGCGAAGTGTTATGTATTCCTCGTCTACACTTCAAATGAATGTAAATGCGACACTTCCTTGCAAGGAAATAGCGTTTGCAGATGTCTACGAATCGTAGCAATAGAGTTCTTATGATTCTTAAAACGCGATATCGCATCTCATTTCTATGTTTCATGGTAAGATATAATATGATTTGCGAAGTGTTATGTATTCCTCGTCTGCACTTCAAATGAATGTAAATGCGACACTTCCTTGCAAGGAAATAGCGTTTGCAAACGTCTACCTATCGTAGCAATAGAGTTCTAATGCTTCTTAAAGCGAGATATTGCATCTCATATCTATGTTTCATGATAAGATATAATATTCATTGCGAAGTGTTATGCATTCCTCGTCTACGATTCAAATGAATGTAAAAGCGACACTTCCTTGCTAGGAAATAGCGTTTGCAGATGTCTACGAATCGTAGCAATAGAGTTCTTATGATTCTTAAAACGCGATATCGCATCTCATTTCTATGATTCATGGTAAGATATAATATGATTTGCGAAGTGTTATGTATTCCTCGTCTACACTTCAAATGAATGTAAATGCGACACTTCCTTGCAAGCAAATAGCGTTTGCAGATGTCTACGTATCGTAGCAATAGTGTTCTAATGCTTCTTAAAACGCGATATCGCATCTCATTTCTATGTTTCATGGTAAGATATAATATGATATGCGAAGTGTTATGTATTCCTCGTCTACACATCAACTGAATGTAAATGCGACACTTCCTTGCAAGGAAATAGCGTTTGCAGATGTCTACGTATCGTAGCAATAGAGTTCTTATGATTCTTAAAACGCGATATCGCATCTCATTTCTACGTTTCATGGTAAGATATTATATGATTTGCGAAGTGTCATGCATTCCTCGTCTACGATTCAAATGAAAGTAAGTGCGACACTTCCTTGCAAGGAAATAGCGATTGCAGATGTCTACGTATCGTAGCAATAGAATTCAAATGCTTCTTAAAACGAGATATTGCATCTCATATCTATGTTTCATGATAAGATATAATATTCATTGCGAAGTGTTATGTATTCCTCGTCTACACTTCAAATGAATGTAAATGCAACACTTCCTTGCAAGGAAATAGCGTTTGCAGATGTCTACGTATCGTAGCAATGGATTTCTGATGCTTCTTAAAACGCGATATCGCATCTCATTTCTATGTTTCATGGTAAGATATAATATGATTTGCGAAGTGTCATGTATTCCTCGTCTACACTTCAATTGAATGTAAATGCGACACTTCCTTGCAAGCAAGTAGCGTTTGCAGATGTCTACGTATCGTAGCAATAGGGTTCTTATGATTCTTAAAACGCGATATCGGATCTCATTTCTATGTTTCATGGTAAGATATAATATGATTTGCGAAGTGTTATGTATTCCTCGTCTACACTTCAAATGAATGTAAATGCGACACTTCCTTGCAAGGAAATAGCGTTTGCAGATGTCTACGAATCGTAGCAATAGAGTTCTTATGATTCTTAAAACGCGATATCGCATCTCATTTCTATGTTTCATGGTAAGATATAATATGATTTGCGAAGTGTTATGTATTCCTCGTCTGCACTTCAAATGAATGTAAATGCGACACTTCCTTGCAAGGAAATAGCGTTTGCAAACGTCTACCTATCGTAGCAATAGAGTTCTAATGCTTCTTAAAGCGAGATATTGCATCTCATATCTATGTTTCATGATAAGATATAATATTCATTGCGAAGTGTTATGCATTCCTCGTCTACGATTCAAATGAATGTAAAAGCGACACTTCCTTGCTAGGAAATAGCGTTTGCAGATGTCTACGAATCGTAGCAATAGAGTTCTTATGATTCTTAAAACGCGATATCGCATCTCATTTCTATGATTCATGGTAAGATATAATATGATTTGCGAAGTGTTATGTATTCCTCGTCTACACTTCAAATGAATGTAAATGCGACACTTCCTTGCAAGCAAATAGCGTTTGCAGATGTCTACGTATCGTAGCAATAGTGTTCTAATGCTTCTTAAAACGCGATATCGCATCTCATTTCTATGTTTCATGGTAAGATATAATATGATATGCGAAGTGTTATGTATTCCTCGTCTACACATCAACTGAATGTAAATGCGACACTTCCTTGCAAGGAAATAGCGTTTGCAGATGTCTACGTATCGTAGCAATAGAGTTCTTATGATTCTTAAAACGCGATATCGCATCTCATTTCTACGTTTCATGGTAAGATATTATATGATTTGCGAAGTGTCATGCATTCCTCGTCTACGATTCAAATGAAAGTAAATGCGACACTTCCTTGCAAGGAAATAGCGATTGCAGATGTCTACGTATCGTAGCAATAGAATTCAAATGCTTCTTAAAACGAGATATTGCATCTCATATCTATGTTTCATGATAAGATATAATATTCATTGCGAAGTGTTATGTATTCCTCGTCTACACTTCAAATGAATGTAAATGCAACACTTCCTTGCAAGGAAATAGCGTTTGCAGATGTCTACGTATCGTAGCAATGGATTTCTGATGCTTCTTAAAACGCGATATCGCATCTCGTTTCTATGTTTCATGGTAAGGTATAATATGATTTGCGAAGTGTCATGTATTCCTCGTCCACGCTTCAGATGAATGTAAATGCGACACTTCCTTGCAAGGAAATAGCGTTTGCAGATGTCTACGTATCGTAGCAATAGAGTTCTTATGATTCTTAAAACGCGATATCGGATCTCAATTCTATGTTTCATGGTAAGATATAATATGATTTGCGAAGTGTTATGTATTCCTCGTCTACACTTCAAATGAATGTAAATGCGACACTTCCTTGCAAGGAAATAGCGTTTGCAGATGTCTACGTATCGTAGCAATAGAGTTCAAATGCTTCTTAAAACGAGATATTGCATCTCATATCTATGTTTCATGATAAGATATAATATTCATTGCGAAGTGTTATGCATTCCTCGTCTACACTTCAAATGAATGTGAATGCGACACTTCCTCGCTAGGAAATAGCGCTTGCAGATGTCTACGTATCGTAGCAATAGATTTCTAATGCTTCGTAAAACGCAATATCGCATCTCATTTCTATGCTTCATGGTAAGATATAATATGATTTGCGAAGTGTTATGTATTCCTCGTCTACACTTCAAATGAATGTAAATGCGACACTTTCTTGCAAGGAAATAGCGTTTGCAGATGTCTACGTGTCGAAGCAATAGAGTTCAAATGCTTCTTAAAACGAGATATTGCATCTCATATCTACGTTTCATGGTAAGATATAATATTCTTTGCGAAGTGTTATGCATTCCTCGTCTACGATTCAAATGAATGTAAATGCAACACTTCCTTGCAAGGAAATAGCGTTTGCAGATGTCTACGTATCGTAGCAATAGAGTTCTAATGCTTCTTAAAACGCGATATCGCATCTCATTTCTATGTTTCATGGTAAGATATAATATGATTTGCGAAGTGTTATGTATTCCTCGTCTACACAGCAAATGAATGTAAATGCGACACTTCCTTGCAAGCAAATAGCGTTTGCAGATGTCTACGTATCGTAGCAATAGAGTTCTTATGATTCTTAAAGCGCGATATCGCATCTCATTTCTATGTTTCATGGTAAGATATAATATGATTTGCGAAGTGTCATGTATTCCTCGTCTACACATCAAATGAATGTAAATGCGACACTTCCTTGCTAGGAAATAGCGTCTGCAGATGTCTAGGTATCGTAGCAATAGAGTTCTAATGCTCCTTCAAACGCGATATCGCATTTCATTTCTATGTTTCATGGTAAGATATAATATGATTTGCGAAGTGTCATGTATTCCTCGTCTACACTTCAAATGAATGTAAATGCGACACTTCCTTGCAAGGAAATAGCGTTTGCAAACGTCTACCTATCGTAGCAATGGAGTTCTAATGCTTCTTAAAACGCGATATCGCATCTCATTTCTATATTTCATGGTAAGATTTAATATGACTTGCGAAGTGTCATGTATTCCTCGTCTACACTTCAAATGAATGTAAATGCGACACTTCCTTGCAAGGAAATAGCGTTTGCAGATTTCTACGTATCGTAGCAATAGAGATCTTATGATTCTTAAAACGCGATATCGCATCTCAGTTCTATGTTTCATGGTAAGGTATAATATGATTTGCGAAGTGTTATGTATCCGTCGTCTACACTTCAAATGAATGTAAATGCGACACTTCCTTGCAAGGAAATAGCGTTTGCAGATGTCTACGTGTCGAAGCAATAGAGTTCAAATGCTTCTTAAAACGAGATATTGCATCTCATATCTATGTTTCATGGTAAGATATAATATTCATTGCGAAGTGTTATGCATTCCTCGTCTACGATTCAAATGAAAGTAAATGCGACACTTCCTTGCAAGGAAATAGCGATTACAGATGTCTACGTATCGTAGCAATAGAGTTCATATGATTCTTAAAACGCGATATCGCATCTCATATCTATGTTTCAAGGTAAGATATAATATTCATTGCGAAGTGTTATGCATTCCTCGTCTACGATTCAAATGAAAGTAAATGCCACACTTCCTTGCAAGGAAATAGCGTTTGCAGATGTCTACGTATCGAAGCAATAGAGTTCAAATGCTTCTTAAAACGAGATATTGCATCTCATATCTATCTTTCATGATAAAATATAATATTCTTTGCGAAGTGTTATGCATTCCACGTCTACACATCAAATGAATGTAAGTGCGACACTTCCTTGCTAGGAAATAACGTCTGTAGATGTCTAGGTATCGTAGCAATAGAGTTCTAATGCTTCTTAAAACGCGATATCGCATCTCATTTCTATGCTTCATGGTAAGATATAATATGATTTGCGAAGTGTTATGTATTCCTCGTCTACACTTTAAATGAATGTAAATGCGACACTTCCTTGCAAGGAAATAGCGTTTGCAGATGTCTACCTATCGTAGCAATTGGGTTCTTATGATCCTTAAAACGCGATATCGCATCTCATTTCTATGTTTCATGGTAAGGTATAATATGATTTGCGAAGTGTTATGTATTCCTCGTCTACACTTCAAATGAATGTAAATGCGACACTTCCTTGCAAGGAAATAGCGTTTGCAGATGTCTATGTATCGCAGCAATAGAGTTCTAATGCTTCTTAAAACACGATATCGCATCTCATTCCTATGTTTCATGGTAAGATATAATATGATTTGCGAAGTGTCATGTATTCCTCGTCTACACTTCAAATGAATGTAAATGCGACACTTCCTTGCAAGGAAATAGCGTTTGCAGATCTCTACGTATCGTAGCAATAGAATTCTAATGCTTCTTAAAACGCGATATCGCATCTCATTTCTATGTTTCATGGTAAGATATAATATGATTTGCGAAGTGTCATGTATTCCTCGTTTACACTTCAAATGAATGTAAATGCGACACTTCCTTGCTAGGAAATAGCGTCTGCAGATGTCTAGGTATCGTAGCAATAGACTTCTAATGCTTCTTAAAACGCGATATCGCATTTCATTTCTATGTTTCATGGTAAGATATAATACGATTTGCGAAGTGTTATGTATTCCTCGTCTACACTTCAGATGAATGTAAATGCGACACTTCCTTGTAAGGAAATAGCGTTTGCAGATATCTACCTATCGTAGCAACAGAGTTCCAATGCTTCTTAAAACGCGATATCGCATCTCATTTCTATGTTTCATGGTAAGATATAATATGATTTGCGAAGTGTCATGTATTCCTAGTCTACACTTCAAGTGAATGTAAATGCGACACTTCCTTGCAAGGAAATAGCGTTTGCAAACGTCTACCTATCGTAGCAATAGAGTTCTAATGCTTCTTAAAACGCGATATCGCATCTCATTTCTATGTTTCATGGGAAGATATAATATGATTTGCGAAGTGTCATGTATTCCTCGTCTACACTTCAAATGAATGTAAATGCGACACTTCCTTGCAAGGAAATAGCGTATGCAGATGTCTACGTATCGAAGCAATAGAGTTCAAATGCTTCTTAAAACGAGATATTGCATCTCATATCTATGTTTCATGATAAGATATAATATGATTTGCGAAGTGTTATGTATTCCTCGTCTGCACTTCAAATGAATGTAAATGCGACACTTCCTTGCTAGGAAATAGCGTCTGCAGATATCTAGGTATCGTTGCAATAGAGTTCTAATGCTTCTTAAAACGCGATATCGCATTTCATTTCTATGTTTCATGGTAAGATATAATATGATTTGCGAAGTGTTATGTATTCCTCGTCTGCACTTCAAATGAATGTAAATGCGACACTTCCTTGCTAGGAAATAGCGTCTGCAGATTTCTAGGTATCGTAGCAATAGAGTTCTAATGCTCCTTCAAACGCGATATCGCATTTCATTTCTATGTTTCATGGTAAGATTTAATATGACTTGCGAAGTGTCATGTATTCCTCGTCTACACATCAAATGAATGTAAATGCGACACTTCCTTGCTAGGAAATAGCGTCTGCAGATTTCTAGGTATCGTAGCAATAGAGTTCTAATGCTCCTTCAAACGCGATATCGCATTTCATTTCTATGTTTCATGGTAAGATTTAATATGACTTGCGAAGTGTCATGTATTCCTCGTCTACACTTCAAATGAATGTAAATGCGACACTTCCTTGCAAGGAAATAGCGTTTGCAGATTTCTACGTATCTTAGCAATAGAGATCTTATGATTCTTAAAACGCGATATCGCATCTCAGTTCTATGTTTCATGGTAAGGTATAATATGATTTGCGAAGTGTTATGTATCCGTCGTCTACACTTCAAATGAATGTAAATGCGACACTTTCTTGCAAGGAAATAGCGTTTGCAGATGTCTACGTGTCGAAGCAATAGAGTTCAAATGCTTCTTAAAACGAGATATTGCATCTCATATCTACGTTTCATGGTAAGATATAATATTCTTTGCGAAGTGTTATGCATTCCTCGTCTACGATTCAAATGAATGTAAATGCAACACTTCCTTGCAAGGAAATAGCGTTTGCAGATGTCTACGTATCGTAGCAATAGAGTTCTAATGCTTCTTAAAACGCGATATCGCATCTCATTTCTATGTTTCATGGTAAGATATAATATGATTTGCGAAGTGTTATGTATTCCTCGTCTACACATCAAATGAATGTAAATGCGACACTTCCTTGCAAGCAAATAGCGTTTGCAGATGTCTACGTATCGTAGCAATAGAGTTCTTATGATTCTTAAAGCGCGATATCGCATCTCATTTCTATGTTTCATGGTAAGATATAATATGATTTGCGAAGTGTCATGTATTCCTCGTCTACACATCAAATGAATGTAAATGCGACACTTCCTTGCTAGGAAATAGCGTCTGCAGATGTCTAGGTATCGTAGCAATAGAGTTCTAATGCTCCTTCAAACGCGATATCGCATTTCATTTCTATGTTTCATGGTAAGATATAATATGATTTGCGAAGTGTCATGTATTCCTCGTCTACACTTCAAATGAATGTAAATGCGACACTTCCTTGCAAGGAAATAGCGTTTGCAAACGTCTACCTATCGTAGCAATGGAGTTCTAATGCTTCTTAAAACGCGATATCGCATCTCATTTCTATATTTCATGGTAAGATTTAATATGACTTGCGAAGTGTCATGTATTCCTCGTCTACACTTCAAATGAATGTAAATGCGACACTTCCTTGCAAGGAAATAGCGTTTGCAGATTTCTACGTATCGTAGCAATAGAGATCTTATGATTCTTAAAACGCGATATCGCATCTCAGTTCTATGTTTCATGGTAAGGTATAATATGATTTGCGAAGTGTTATGTATCCGTCGTCTACACTTCAAATGAATGTAAATGCGACACTTCCTTGCAAGGAAATAGCGTTTGCAGATGTCTACGTGTCGAAGCAATAGAGTTCAAATGCTTCTTAAAACGAGATATTGCATCTCATATCTATGTTTCATGGTAAGATATAATATTCATTGCGAAGTGTTATGCATTCCTCGTCTACGATTCAAATGAAAGTAAATGCGACACTTCCTTGCAAGGAAATAGCGATTACAGATGTCTACGTATCGTAGCAATAGAGTTCATATGATTCTTAAAACGCGATATCGCATCTCATATCTATGTTTCAAGGTAAGATATAATATTCATTGCGAAGTGTTATGCATTCCTCGTCTACGATTCAAATGAAAGTAAATGCCACACTTCCTTGCAAGGAAATAGCGTTTGCAGATGTCTACGTATCGAAGCAATAGAGTTCAAATGCTTCTTAAAACGAGATATTGCATCTCATATCTATCTTTCATGATAAAATATAATATTCTTTGCGAAGTGTTATGCATTCCACGTCTACACATCAAATGAATGTAAGTGCGACACTTCCTTGCTAGGAAATAACGTCTGTAGATGTCTAGGTATCGTAGCAATAGAGTTCTAATGCTTCTTAAAACGCGATATCGCATCTCATTTCTATGCTTCATGGTAAGATATAATATGATTTGCGAAGTGTTATGTATTCCTCGCCTACACTTTAAATGAATGTAAATGCGACACTTCCTTGCAAGGAAATAGCGTTTGCAGATGTCTATGTATCGCAGCAATAGAGTTCTAATGCTTCTTAAAACACGATATCGCATCTCATTCCTATGTTTCATGGTAAGATATAATATGATTTGCGAAGTGTCATGTATTCCTCGTCTACACTTCAAATGAATGTAAATGCGACACTTCCTTGCAAGGAAATAGCGTTTGCAGATCTCTACGTATCGTAGCAATAGAATTCTAATGCTTCTTAAAACGCGATATCGCATCTCATTTCTATGTTTCATGGTAAGATATAATATGATTTGCGAAGTGTCATGTATTCCTCGTTTACACTTCAAATGAATGTAAATGCGACACTTCCTTGCTAGGAAATAGCGTCTGCAGATGTCTAGGTATCGTAGCAATAGACTTCTAATGCTTCTTAAAACGCGATATCGCATTTCATTTCTATGTTTCATGGTAAGATATAATACGATTTGCGAAGTGTTATGTATTCCTCGTCTACACTTCAGATGAATGTAAATGCGACACTTCCTTGTAAGGAAATAGCGTTTGCAGATATCTACCTATCGTAGCAACAGAGTTCCAATGCTTCTTAAAACGCGATATCGCATCTCATTTCTATGTTTCATGGTAAGATATAATATGATTTGCGAAGTGTCATGTATTCCTAGTCTACACTTCAAGTGAATGTAAATGCGACACTTCCTTGCAAGGAAATAGCGTTTGCAAACGTCTACCTATCGTAGCAATAGAGTTCTAATGCTTCTTAAAACGCGATATCGCATCTCATTTCTATGTTTCATGGGAAGATATAATATGATTTGCGAAGTGTCATGTATTCCTCGTCTACACTTCAAATGAATGTAAATGCGACACTTCCTTGCAAGGAAATAGCGTATGCAGATGTCTACGTATCGAAGCAATAGAGTTCAAATGCTTCTTAAAACGAGATATTGCATCTCATATCTATGTTTCATGATAAGATATAATATTCATTGCGAAGTGTTATGCATTCCTCGTCTATACTTCAAATGAACGTGAATGCGACACTTCCTCGCTAGGAAATAGCGCTTGCAGATATCTACGTATCGTAGAAATTGATTTCTAATGCTTCTTAAAGCGCGATATCGCATCTCATTTCTATGTTTCATGGTAAGATGTAATATTCATTGCGAAGTGTTATGCATTCCTCGTCTACGATTCAAATGAATGTAAATGCGACACTTCCTTGCAAGGAAATAGCGTCTGCAGATGTCTATGTATCGTAGCAATAGTTTTCTAATGCTTCTTAAAGCGTGATATCGCATCTCATTTCTATGTTTCATGGTAAGATATAATATGATTTGCGAAGTTTCATGTATTCCTCGTCTACACGTCAAATGAATGTAAATGCGACACCTCCATGCAAGGAAATAGCGTTTGCAGATGTCTACGTATCGTAGCAATAGAGCACTTATGATTCTTAAAACGCGATATCGCATCTCATTTCTATGTTTCATGGTAAGATATAATATGATTTGCGAAGTGTTATGTATTCCTCGTCTACACTTCAAATGAATGTAAATGCGACCCTTCCTTGTAAGGAAATAGCGTTTGCAGAAGTCTACCTATCGTAGCAATAGAGTTCTAATGCTTCTTAAAACGCGATATCGCATCTCATTTCTATGTTTCATGGTAAGATGTAATATGATTTGCGAAGTGTCATGTATTCCTCGTCTACACTTCAAATGAATGTAAATGCGACACTTCCTTGCAAGGAAATAGCGTTTGCGGATGTCTACGTATCGATGCAATAGAGTTCAAATGCTTCTTAAAACGAGATATTGCATCTCATATCTATGTGTCATGATATGATATAATATTCATTGCGTAGTGCTATGCATTCCTCGTCTACGATTCAAATAAATGTAAATGCGACACTTCCTTGCAAGGAAATAGCGTTTGCAGATGTCTACGTATAGCAGCAATAGATTTCTGATGCTTCTCAAAGCGCGATATCGCATCTCATTTCTATGTTTCATGGTAAGATATAATATGATTTGCGAAGTGTTATGTATTCCTCGTCTACACTTCAAATGAATGTAAATGCGACACTTCCTTGCAAGGAAATAGCGTTTGCAGATGTCTACGTATCGTAGCAATTGGGTTCTTATGATCCTTAAAACGCGATATCGCATCTCATTTCTATGTTTCATGGTAAGGTATAATATGTTTTGCGAAGTGTTATGTATTCCTCGTCTACACTTCAAATGAATGTAAATGCGACACTTCCTTGCAAGGAAATAGCGTTTGCAGATGTCTATGTATCGTAGCAATAGAGTTCTAATGCTTCTTAAAACGCGATATCGCATCTCATTTCTATGTTTCATGGTAAGATATAATATGATTTGCGAAGTGTCATGTATTCCTCGTCTACACTTCAAATGAATGTAAATGCGACACTTCCTTGCAAGGAAATAGCGTTTGCAGATCTCTACGTATCGTAGCAATAGAATTCTAATGCTTCTTAAAACGCGATATCGCATCTCATTTCTATGTTTCATGGTAAGATATAATATGATTTGCGAAGTGTCATGTATTCCTCGTCTACACTTCAAATGAATGTAAATGCGACACTTCCTTGCTAGGAAATAGCGTCTGCAGATGTCTAGGTATCGTAGCAATAGACTTCTAATGCTTCTTAAAACGCGATATCGCATTTCATTTCTATGTTTCATGGTAAGATATAATACGATTTGCGAAGTGTTATGTATTCCTCGTCTACACTTCAGATGAATGTAAATGCGACACTTCCTTGTAAGGAAATAGCGTTTGCAGATATCTACCTATCGTAGCAACAGAGTTCCAATGCTTCTTAAAACGCGATATCGCATCTCATTTCTATGTTTCATGGTAAGATATAATATGATTTGCGAAGTGTCATGTATTCCTAGTCTACACTTCAAGTGAATGTAAATGCGACACTTCCTTGCAAGGAAATAGCGTTTGCAAACGTCTACCTATCGTAGCAATAGAGTTCTAATGCTTCTTAAAACGCGATATCGCATCTCATTTCTATGTTTCATGGGAAGATATAATATGATTTGCGAAGTGTCATGTATTCCTCGTCTACACTTCAAATGAATGTAAATGCGACACTTCCTTGCAAGGAAATAGCGTATGCAGATGTCTACGTATCGAAGCAATAGAGTTCAAATGCTTCTTAAAACGAGATATTGCATCTCATATCTATGTTTCATGATAAGATATAATATTCATTGCGAAGTGTTATGCATTCCTCGTCTATACTTCAAATGAACGTGAATGCGACACTTCCTCGCTAGGAAATAGCGCTTGCAGATATCTACGTATCGTAGAAATTGATTTCTAATGCTTCTTAAAGCGCGATATCGCATCTCATTTCTATGTTTCATGGTAAGATGTAATATTCATTGCGAAGTGTTATGCATTCCTCGTCTACGATTCAAATGAATGTAAATGCGACACTTCCTTGCAAGGAAATAGCGTCTGCAGATGTCTATGTATCGTAGCAATAGTTTTCTAATGCTTCTTAAAGCGTGATATCGCATCTCATTTCTATGTTTCATGGTAAGATATAATATGATTTGCGAAGTTTCATGTATTCCTCGTCTACACGTCAAATGAATGTAAATGCGACACCTCCATGCAAGGAAATAGCGTTTGCAGATGTCTACGTATCGTAGCAATAGAGCACTTATGATTCTTAAAACGCGATATCGCATCTCATTTCTATGTTTCATGGTAAGATATAATATGATTTGCGAAGTGTTATGTATTCCTCGTCTACACTTCAAATGAATGTAAATGCGACCCTTCCTTGTAAGGAAATAGCGTTTGCAGAAGTCTACCTATCGTAGCAATAGAGTTCTAATGCTTCTTAAAACGCGATATCGCATCTCATTTCTATGTTTCATGGTAAGATGTAATATGATTTGCGAAGTGTCATGTATTCCTCGTCTACACTTCAAATGAATGTAAATGCGACACTTCCTTGCAAGGAAATAGCGTTTGCGGATGTCTACGTATCGATGCAATAGAGTTCAAATGCTTCTTAAAACGAGATATTGCATCTCATATCTATGTGTCATGATATGATATAATATTCATTGCGTAGTGCTATGCATTCCTCGTCTACGATTCAAATAAATGTAAATGCGACACTTCCTTGCAAGGAAATAGCGTTTGCAGATGTCTACGTATAGCAGCAATAGATTTCTGATGCTTCTCAAAGCGCGATATCGCATCTCATTTCTATGTTTCATGGTAAGATATAATATGATTTGCGAAGTGTTATGTATTCCTCGTCTACACTTCAAATGAATGTAAATGCGACACTTCCTTGCAAGGAAATAGCGTTTGCAGATGTCTACGTATCGTAGCAATTGGGTTCTTATGATCCTTAAAACGCGATATCGCATCTCATTTCTATGTTTCATGGTAAGGTATAATATGTTTTGCGAAGTGTTATGTATTCCTCGTCTACACTTCAAATGAATGTAAATGCGACACTTCCTTGCAAGGAAATAGCGTTTGCAGATGTCTATGTATCGTAGCAATAGAGTTCTAATGCTTCTTAAAACGCGATATCGCATCTCATTTCTATGTTTCATGGTAAGATATAATATGATTTGCGAAGTGTCATGTATTCCTCGTCTACACTTCAAATGAATGTAAATGCGACACTTCCTTGCAAGGAAATAGCGTTTGCAGATCTCTACGTATCGTAGCAATAGAATTCTAATGCTTCTTAAAACGCGATATCGCATCTCATTTCTATGTTTCATGGTAAGATATAATATGATTTGCGAAGTGTCATGTATTCCTCGTCTACACTTCAAATGAATGTAAATGCGACACTTCCTTGCTAGGAAATAGCGTCTGCAGATGTCTAGGTATCGTAGCAATAGACTTCTAATGCTTCTTAAAACGCGATATCGCATTTCATTTCTATGTTTCATGGTAAGATATAATACGATTTGCGAAGTGTTATGTATTCCTCGTCTACACTTCAAATGAATGTAAATGCGACACTTCCTTGCAGGGAAATAGCGTTTGCAGATGTCTACGAATCGTAGCAATAGATTTCTTATGATTCTTAAAATGCGATTTCGCATCTCATTTCTATGTTTCATGGTAAGATATAATACGATTTGCGAAGTGTTATGTATTCCTCACCTACACTTCAAATGAATGTAAACGCGACACTTCCTTGCAAGGAAATAGCGTTTGCAAACGTCTACCTATCGTAGCAATAGAGTACTAATGCTTCTTAAAACGCGATATCGCATCTCATTTCTATGTTTCATGGTAAGGTATAATATGATTTGCGAAGTGTTATGTATTCCTCGTCTACACTTCAAGTGAATGTAAATGCGACACTTCCTTGCAAGGAATTAGCGTTTGCAGATGTCTGCGTATCGTAGCAATAGAGTTCTTATGATTCTTAGAACGCGATATCGCATCTCATTTCTATGTTTCATGGTAAGATATAATATGATTTGCGAAGTGTTATATATTCCTCGTCTACACTTCAAATGAATGTAAATGCGACACTTCCTTGAAAGGAAATAGCGTTTGCAGATGTCTACCTATCGTAGCAATAGAGTTCTAATGCTTCCTAAAACGCGATATCGCATCTCATTTCTATGTATCATGGTAAGATATAATATGATTTGCGAAGTGTTATGTATTCCTCGTCTACACTTCAAATGAATGTAAATGCGACACTTCCTTGTAAGGAAATAGCGTTTGCAGATGTCTACCTATCGTAGCAATAGAGTTCTAATTCTTCTTAAAACGCGATATCGCACCTCATTTCTATGTCTCATGGTAAGATATAATATGATTTGCGAAGTGTCATGTATTCCTCGTCTACACTTCAAATGAATGTAAGCGCGACACTTCCTTGCAAGGAAATAGCGTTTGCAGATGTCTACGTATCGTAGCAATAGTGTTCTTATGTTTCTTAAAACGCGATATCGCATCACATTTCAATGTTTCATGGTAAGATATAATATGATTTGCGAAGTGTTATGTATTCCTCGTCTACACTTCAAATGAATGTAAATGCGACACTTCCTTGTAAGGAAATAGCGTTTGCAGATGTCTACCTATTGTAGCAATAGAGTTCTAATGCTTCTTAAAACGCGATATCGCATCTCATTTCTATGTTTCATGGTAAGATATAATATGATTTGCGAAGTGTCATGTATTCCTAGTCTACACTTCATTTGAATGTAAATGCGACACTTCCTTGCAAGGAAATAGCGTTTGCAAACGTCTACCTATCGTAGCAATAGAGTTCTAATGCTTCTTAAAACGCGATATCGCATCTCATTTCTATGATTCATGGTAAGATATAATATGATTTGCGAAGTGTTATGTATTACTCGTCTACACTTCAAATGAATGTAAATGCGACACTTCCTTGCTAGGAAATAGCGTCTGCAGATGTCTAGGTATCGTAGCAATAGAGTTCTAATGCTTCTTAAAACGCGATATCGCATTTCATTTCTATGTTTCATGGTAAGATATAATACGATTTGCGAAGTGTTATGTATTGCTCGTCTACACTTCAGATGAATGTAAATGCGACACTTCCTTGTAAGGAAATAGCGTTTGCAGATATCTACCTATCGTAGCAATAGAGTTCTAATGCTTCTTAAAACGCGATATCGCATCTCATTTCTATGTTTCATGGTAAGATATAATATGATTTGCGAAGTGTCATGTATTCCTCGTCTACACTTCAAATGAATGTAAATGCGACACTTCCTTGCAAGGAAATAGCGTATGCAGATGTCTACGTATCGAAGCAATAGGGTTCAAATGCTTCTTAAAACGAGATATTGCATCTCATATCTATGTTTCATGATAAGATATAATATTCATTGCGAAGTGTTATGCATTCCTCGTCTATACTTCAAATGAACGTGAATGCGACACTTCCTCGCTAGGAAATAGCGCTTGCAGATATCTACGTATCGTAGAAATTGATTTCTAATGCTTCTTAAAGCGCGATATCGCATCTCATTTCTATGTTTCATGGTAAGATGTAATATGATTTGCGAAGTGTCATGTATTCCTCGTCTACACTTCAAATGAATGTAAATGCGACACTTCCTTGCAAGGAAATAGCGTTTGCGGATGTCTACGTATCGATGCAATAGAGTTCAAATGCTTCTTAAAACGAGATATTGCATCTCATATCTATGTGTCATGATATGATATAATATTCATTGCGTAGTGCTATGCATTCCTCGTCTACGATTCAAATAAATGTAAATGCGACACTTCCTTGCAAGGAAATAGCGTTTGCAGATGTCTAGGTATCGTAGCAATAGAGTTCTAATGCTTCTTGAAACGCGATATCGCATCTCATTTCTATGTTTCATGGTAAGATATAATATGATTTGCGAAGTGTTATGTATTCCTCGTTTACACTTCAGATGAATGTAAATGCGACACTTCCTTGTAAGGAAATAGCGTTTGCAGATGTCTACCTATCGTAGCAATAGAGTTCTAATGCTCCTTAAAAGGCGATATCGCATCTCATTTCTATGTTTCATGGTAAGATATAATATGATCTGCGATGTATCATGTATTCCTCGTCTACACTTCAAATGAATGTAAATGCGACACTTCCTTGTAAGGAAATAGCATTTGCAGATGTCTACGTATCGCAGCAATAGATTTCTGATGCTTCTTAAAACGCGATATCGCATCTCATTTCTATGTTTCATGGTAAGATATAATATGATTTGCGAAGTGTTATGCATTCCTCGTCTACACTTCAAATGAATGTGAATGCGACACTTCCTCGCTAGGAAATAGCGCTTGCAGATGCCTACGTATCGTAGCAATAGATTTCTAATGCTTCTTAAAGCGCGATACCGCATCTCATTTCCATGTTTCGTGGTAAGATATAATATGATTTGCGAAGTGTTATGTATTCCTCGTCTACACTCCAAATGAGTGTAAATGCGACACTTCCTTGCTAGGAAATAGCGTCTGTTGATGGCTAGGTATCGTACCAATAAAGTTCTAATGCTTCTTAAAACGCGATATCGCATCTCATTTCTATGTTTCATGGTAAGATATAATATGATTTGCGAAGTGTTATGTATTCCTCGTCTACACTTCAAATGAATGTAAATGCGACACTTCCTTGCAAGGAAATAGCGTTTGCAGATGTCTACGTATCGTAGCAATAGGGTTCTTATGATCCTTAAAACGCGATATCGCATCTCATTTCTATGTTTCATGGTAAGGTATAATATGATTTGCGAAGTGTTATGTATTCCTCGTCTACACTTCAAATGAATGTAAATGCGACACTTCCTTGCAAGGAAATAGCGTTTGCAGATGTCTATGTACCGTAGCAATAGAGTTCTAATGCTTCTTAAAACGCGATATCGCATCTCATTTCTATGTTTCATGGTAAGATATAATATGATTTGCGAAGTGTCATGTATTCCTCGTCTACACTTCAAATGAATGTAAATGCGACACTTCCTTGCTAGGAAATAACGTCTGTAGATGTCTAGGTATCGTAGCAATAGAGTTCTAATGCTTCTTCAAACGCGATATCGCATCTCATTTCTATGTTTCATGGTAAGATATAATATGACTTGCGAATTGTTATGTATTCCTCGTCTACACTTCAGATGAATGTAGATGCGACACTTCCTTGTAAGGAAATAGTGTTTGCAGATGTCTACCTATCGTAGCAATAGAGTTCTAATGCTTCTTAAAACGCGATATCGCATGTCATTTCTATGTTTCATGGTAAGATATAATATGATCTGCGATGTATCATGTATTCCTTGTCTACACTTCAAATGAATGTAAATGCGACACTTCCTTGTAAGGAAATAGCGTTTGCAGATGTCTACGTATCGTAGCAATAGAGTTCTAATGCTTCTTAAAACGCGATATCGCATCTAATTTCTGTGTTTCATGGTAAGATATAATATGATTTGCGAAGTGTCATGTATTCCTCGTCTACACTTCAAATGAATGTAAATGCGACACTTCCTTGCAAGGAAATAGCGTTTGCAGATGTCTACGAATCGTAGCAACAAATTTCTTATGATTCTTAAAATGCGATATCGCATCTCATTTCTATGTTTCATGGTAAGATATAATATGATTTGCGAAGTGTTATGTATTCCTCACCTACACTTCAAATGAATGTAAACGCGACACTTCCTTGCAAGGAAATAGCGTTTGCAAACGTCTACCTATCGTAGCAATAGAGTACTAATGCTTCTTAAAACGCGATATCGCATCTCATTTCTATGTTTCATGGTAAGGTATAATATGATTTGCGAAGTGTTATGTATTCCTCGTCTACACTTCAAGTGAATGTAAATGCGACACTTCCTTGCAAGGAAATAGCGTTTGCAGATGTCTACGTATCGTAGCAATAGAGTTCTTATGAATCTTAGAACGCGATATCGCATCTCATTTCTATGTTTCATGGTAAGGTATAATATGATTTGCGAAGTGTTATATATTCCTCGTCTACACTTCAAATGAATGTAAATGCGACACTTCCTTGAAAGGAAATAGCGTTTGCAGATGTCTACCTATCGTAGCAATAGAGTTCTAATGCTTCTTAAAACGCGATATCGCATCTCATTTCTATGTTTCATGGTAAGATATAATATGATTTGCGAAGTGTCATGTATTCCTCGTCTACACTTCAAGTGAATGTAAATGCGACACTTCCTTGTAAGGAAATAGCGTTTGCAGATGTCTACGTATCGAAGCAATAGAGTTCAAATGCTTCTTAAAACGAGATATTGCATCTCATATCTATGTTTCATGATAAGATATAATATTCATTGCGAAGTGTTATGCATTCCTCGTCTACGATTCAAATGAATGTAAATGCGACACTTCCTTGCAAGGAAATAGCGTTTGCAGATGTCTACGTATCGTAGCAATAGAGTTCTTATGATTCTTAAAACGCGATATCGCATCTCATTTCTATGTTTCATGGTAAGATATATTATGATTTGCGAAGTGTTACGTATTCCTCGTCTACACTTCAAATGAATGTGAATGCGAAGCTTCCTCGCTAGGAAATAGCGTTTGCAGATGTCTACGTATCGTAGCAATAGATTTCTAATGCTTCTTAAAACGCGATATCGCATCTCATTTCTATGTTTCATGGTAAGATATAATATGATTTGCGAAGTGTTATGTATTCCTCGTCTACACTTCAGATGAATGTAGATGCGACACTTCCTTGTAAGGAAATAGTGTTTGCAGATGTCTACCTATCGTAGCAATAGAGTTCTAATGCTTCTTAAAACGCGATATCGCATGTCATTTCTATGTTTCATGGTAAGATATAATATGATCTGCGATGTATCATGTATTCCTCGTCTACACTTCAAATGAATGTAAATGCGACACTTCCTTGTAAGGAAATAGCGTTTGCAGATGTCTACGTATCGTAGCAATAGAGTTCTAATGCTTCTTAAAACGCGATATCGCATCTAATTTCTGTGTTTCATGGTAAGATATAATATGATTTGCGAAGTGTCATGTATTCCTCGTCTACACTTCAAATGAATGTAAATGCGACACTTCCTTGCAAGGAAATAGCGTTTGCAGATGTCTACGAATCGTAGCAACAAATTTCTTATGATTCTTAAAATGCGATATCGCATCTCATTTCTATGTTTCATGGTTAGATATAATATGATTTGCGAAGTGTTATGTATTCCTCACCTACACTTCAAATGAATGTAAACGCGACACTTCCTTGCAAGGAAATAGCGTTTGCAAACGTCTACCTATCGTAGCAATAGAGTACTAATGCTTCTTAAAACGCGATATCGCATCTCATTTCTATGTTTCATGGTAAGGTATAATATGATTTGCGAAGTGTTATGTATTCCTCGTCTACACTTCAAGTGAATGTAAATGCGACACTTCCTTGCAAGGAAATAGCGTTTGCAGATGTCTACGTATCGTAGCAATAGAGTTCTTATGATTCTTAGAACGCGATATCGCATCTCATTTCTATGTTTCATGGTAAGGTATAATATGATTTGCGAAGTGTTATATATTCCTCGTCTACACTTCAAATGAATGTAAATGCGACACTTCCTTGAAAGGAAATAGCGTTTGCAGATGTCTACCTATCGTAGCAATAGAGTTCTAATGCTTCTTAAAACGCGATATCGCATCTCATTTCTATGTTTCATGGTAAGATATAATATGATTTGCGAAGTGTCATGTATTCCTCGTCTACACTTCAAGTGAATGTAAATGCGACACTTCCTTGTAAGGAAATAGCGTTTGCAGATGTCTACGTATCGAAGCAATAGAGTTCAAATGCTTCTTAAAACGAGATATTGCATCTCATATCTATGTTTCATGATAAGATATAATATTCATTGCGAAGTGTTATGCATTCCTCGTCTACGATTCAAATGAATGTAAATGCGACACTTCCTTGCAAGGAAATAGCGTTTGCAGACGTCTACGTATCGTAGCAATAGAGTTCTTATGATTCTTAAAACGCGATATCGCATCTCATTTCTATGTTTCATGGTAAGATATATTATGATTTGCGAAGTGTTACGTATTCCTCGTCTACACTTCAAATGAATGTGAATGCGAAGCTTCCTCGCTAGGAAATAGCGTTTGCAGATGTCTACGTATCGTAGCAATAGATTTCTAATGCTTCTTAAAACGCGATATCGCATCTCATTTCTATGTTTCATGGTAAGATATAATATGATTTGCGAAGTGTTATGTTTTCCTCGTCTACACTTCAAATGAATGTGAATGCGACACTTCCTTGCAAGGAAATAGCGTTTGCGAATGTCTACCTATTGTAGCAATAGTGTTCTAATGCTTCTTAAAACGCGATATCGCATCTCATTCCTATGTTTCATGGTATGATATATTATGATTTGCGAAGTGTTATGCATTCCTCGTCTACGATTCAAATGAATGTAAATGCGACACTTCCTTGCAAGGAAATTGCGTTTGCAGATGTCTACGTATCGTAGCAATAGAGTTCTTATGATTCTTAAAACGCGATATCGCATCTCATTTCTATGTTTCATGGTAAGATATAATATGATTTGCGAAGTGTTATGTATTCCTCGCCTACACTTCAAATGAATGTAAATGCGACACTTCCTTGCAAGGAAATAGCGTTTGCGAATGTCTACTGTGACGTCAGGCGTAGCGCCTGCCACCCATCAGCCTCCTCACCGCCTCCAGCATCAACCCCTGCACGCAGGCAACCTGCCGTACGCGCCTGCAGATTCAGCAACCAGCAGCGTTCGCGCGCGCACGGGCGCACGCGCTCACACACACGTAGGAACACCTCTTTCTCGCTCGCACCAACGAGCAACGCTGTCTCGCTCGCACCAACGAGCAACGCTGTCTCGCTCGCACCAACGAGCAACGCTGTCTCGCTCGCACCTACGAGCATCCCCGCCTCCCTCGCATCGAGGACTCCGTCCAGAGGGAAGAAGTCGCAGCCCGTCACCGGAATGGGGACTGTTCCAGTTTAGGGAACCAACATTGCCAGACCCTGTATACTATTTTTAACTCATATATTACATCTATGTACATGTATTATAATCCTAAATCTAAGTACTCATGACACATATTGTAACACACCACAACACACACGTAATTCTAAGTCCGTAGGTATATGATTATATATTAAGACGCGCCTGCGCCAACGACACGCGCAGCTAGCCCCACCACGAGCCGCGAGTCCCCACTCGCTGGACTTCGCGCTCCCCACTACGAGCGCCCGCGACCGAAGCGCCTCGCGAACCGAGGAGGTCCGAGACGCGACTCCAGAGAGTCAGTCTACTTCGAGATTCCAGCCCGAGGAGTCGAATCCTCCAGTACCATTTCTTATACTCGAGCCATTAGCCGCCTCAATGTGGGGTCTAGGCTACGCGCTAGTATTTCTATTTCCTTAGTTCTAACTTAGAATAATTTCAACTTTGTATAATTTTAACTTAGAATATATTCCATTTATTTTACTACATCTAGTTTTGAGTTTAATACCATATCTACTAATTCCTATATCTACTAAATCAAAATACCACTTCTCGCGCTTAATACAAACAGTAACAACGAATTCTTCCACGTGTCTCTTCCATACAACTGGGTAGCTTCCCATCACCTCGAAGGAGTATAGAACTCAGCTTTGCAGAGTTGCGATAGAGCGGACCGCCGCTTATCCTTCCGAGCATTGTCTGTTAGTACAGAAAACTCTGGGTGAATGGGGCGTGATTCCGGTTCGCGAAGAACACGACGCGCGGGTAGGAAGAATTTCCTTCGCTCACTTGTGCGTGGATACGTGGGTAACGTATCCCGGATCCCCTTGTACCAGCAACCTGTCTCCGCACCTGTTCAGCAGCATCTCTCCGAAGTCTCCAGCAACGCCGAGTCTTCTGTTTCCGCAGCCGAGGTTGCTGCGATATCTACAGTCTCCACCGAATCCGCTTCGCATCCGAGTCGCAGTTTCCCGCTTCGCTGGAAGCTCATTGAATTATCAACCTCAATCAACAGGCCAGCTCCTACGTCGATACCAATCAACGATCCACGGCGAGAATTTTACCAACGTATCGAGAACGAAATCAGCAAAGGTAATATTTCCAACTCCTAATATCCGCGAATCGCGAGTGTTTTGTCCGTGTCGCGTTAGCTGAAATAGTCGAACCCGGTCGTAACGCGTTTCCGCGGACCGAATTTCGAACAAATAGGCTAGTGTCGTGAAGCCTCCGGATATACGAAAAGTTATTTCGCCGGACGTGACACTTGCAAGGAAATAGGGTTTGCAGATGTCTACGTATCGTAGCAATAGATTTCTTATGATTCTTAAAACGCGATATCGCATATCATTTCTATGTTTCACGGTAAGATATAATATGATTTGCGAAGTGTTATGCATTCCTCGTCTACACTTCAAATGAATGTGAATGCGACACATCCTTGCAAGGAAATAGCGTTTGCGAATGTCTACCTATCGTAGCAATAGTGTTCTAATGCTTCTTAAAACGCGATATCGCAACTCATTTCTATGTTTCATGGTAAGATATAATATGAATTGCGAAGTGTCATGTATACCTCGTCTACACTTCAAATGAATGTAAATCTGACACTTCCTTGCAAGGAAATAGCGTTTGCGAATGTCTATCTATCGTAGCAATAGTGTTCTAATGCTTCTTCAAACGCGATATCGCATCTCATTTCTATGTTTCATGGTAAGATATAATATGATTTGCGAAGTGTTATGTATTCCTCGTCTACACTTCAAATGAATGTAAATGCGACACTTCCTTGCAAGGAAATAGCGTTTGCAGATGTCTACGTATCGTAGCAATAGAGTTCTTGTGATTCTTAAAACGCGAAATCGGATCTCATTTCTATGTTTCATGGTAAGATGTAATATGATTTGCGAAGTGTCATGTATTCCTCGTCTACACTTCAAATAAATGTATATGCGACACTACCTTGCTAGGAAATAGCGTCTGCAGATGTCTAGGTATCGCAGCAATAGTGTTCTAATGCTTCTTCAAACGCGATATCGCATCTCATTTCTATGTTTCATGGTAAGATATAATATGATTTGCGAAGTGTCATGTATACCTCGTCTACACTTCAAATGAATGTAAATGCGACACTTCCTTGCAAGGAAATAGCGTTTGCGAATGTCTATCTATTGTAGCAATAGTGTTCTAATGCTTCTTAAAACGCGATATCGCATCTCATTTCTATGTTTCATGGTAAGATATAATATGATTTGCGAAGTGTTATGCATTCCTCGTCTACGATTCAAATGAATGTAAATGCGACACTTCCTTGCAAGGAAATAGCGTTTGCAGATGTCTACGTATCGTAGCAATAGAGTTCTTATGATTCTTAAAACGCGATATCGCATCTCATTTCTATGTTTCATGGTAAGATGTAATATGATTTGCGAAGTGTCATGTATTCCTCGTCTACACTTCAAATGAATGTATATGCGACACTACCTTGCTAGGAAATAGCGTCTGCAGATGTCTAGGTATCGCAGCAATAGTGTTCTAATGCTTCTTAAAACGCGATATCGCATCTCATATCTATGTATCATGATATGATATAATATTCATTGCGAAGTGTTATGCATTCCTCGTCTACGATACAAATGAATGTGAATGCGACACTTCCTCGCTAGGAAATAGCGTTTGGAGATGTCTACGTATCGTAGCAATAGATTTCCAATGCCACTTAAAACGCGATATCGCATCTCATTTCTATCTTTCATGGTAAGATATAATATGATTTGCGAAGTATCATGTATTCCTCGTCTACACTTCAAATGAATGTGAATGCGACACTTCCTCGCTAGGAAATAGCGTCTGCAGATGTCCAGGTATCGTAGCAATAGAGTTCTAATGCTTCTTAAAACGCGATATCGCATCTCATTTCTATGTTTCATGGTAAGATATAATATGATTTGCGAAGTGTTATGTATTCCTCGTCTACACTTCAAATGAATGTAAATGCGACACTTCCTTGTAAGGAAATAGCGTTTGCAGATGTCTACGTATCGTAGGAATAGAGTTCTAATGCTTCTTAAAACGCGATATCGCACCTCATTTCTATGTTTCATGGTAAGATGTAATATTCATTGCGAAGTGTTGTGCATTTCTCGTCTGCGATTCAAATGAGTGTAAATGTGACACTTCCTTGCAAGGAAATAGCGTCTGCAGATGTCTAGGTATCGTAGCAATAGAGTTCTGATGCTTCTTAAAACGCGATATCGCATCTCATTTCTATGTTTCATGGTAAGATGTAATATGATTTGCGAAGTGTTATGTATTCCTCGTCTACACTTCAAATGAATGTAAATGCGACACTTCCTTGCTAGGAAATAGCGTTTGCGGATGTCTACGTATCGAAGCAATAGAGTTCAAATGCTCCTTAAAACGAGATATTGCATCTCATATCTATGTTTCATGATAAGATATAATATTCATTGCGAAGTGTTATGTATTCCTCGTCTACACTTCAAATGAATGTGAATGCGACACTTCCTCGCTAGGAAATAGCGTCTGCAGATGTCTAGGTATCGTAGCAATAGAGTTCTAATGCTTCTTAAAACGCGATATCGCATCTCATATCTATGTATCATGATATGATATAATATTCATTGCGAAGTGTTATGCATTCCTCGTCTACGATACAAATGAATGTAAATGCGACACTTCCTTGCAAGGAAATAGCGTTTGCAGATGTCTACGTATCGTAGCAATAGAGTTCTTATGATTCTTAAAACGCGATATCGCATCTCATTTCTATGTTTAATGGTAAGGTATAATATGATTTGCGAAGTGTTATGTATTCCTCGTCTACACTACAAATGAATGTAAATGCGACACTTCCTTGCTAGGAAATAGCGATTGCAGATGTCTACGTATCGTAGCAATGGAGTTCTTATGATTCTTAGAACGCGATATCGCATCTCATTTCTATGTTTCATGGTAAGGTATAATATGATTTGCGAAGTGTTATGTATTCCTCGTCTACACTTCAAATGAATGTAAATGCGACACTTCCTTGCAAGGAAATAGCGTTTGCAAGCGTCTACCTATCGTAGCAATAGAGTTCTAATGCTTCTTAAAACGCGATATCGCATATCATTTCTATGTTTCATGGTAAGATATAATATTCATTGCGAAGTGTTATGCATTCCTCGTCTACGATTCAAATGAAAGTAAATGCGACACTTCCTTGCAAGGAAATAGCGATTGCAGATGTCTACGTATCGTAGCAATAGAGTTCAAATGCTTCTTAAAACGAGATATTGCATCTCATATCTATGTTTCATGATAAGATATAATATTCATTGCGAAGTGTTATGCATTCCTCGTCTACTATTCAAATGCATGTAAATGTGACACTTCCTTGCAAGGAAATAGCGTCTGCAGATGTCTAGGTATCTTAGCAATGGAGTTCTTATGATTCTTAAAACGCGATATCGCATCTCATTTCTATGTTTCATGGTAAGATATAATATGATTTGCGAAGTGTCATGTATACCTTGTCTACACTTCAAATGAATGTAAATGCGACACTTCCTTGCAAGGAAATAGCGTTTGCGAATGTCTATCTATTGTAGCAATAGTGTTCTAATGCTTCTTAAAACGCGATATCGCATCTCATTTCTATGTTTCATGGTAAGATATAATATGATTTGCGAAGTGTTATGCATTCCTCGTCTACGATTCAAATGAATGTAAATGCGACACTTCCTTGCAAGGAAATAGCGTTTGCAGATGTCTACGTATCGTAGCAATAGAGTTCTTATGATTCTTAAAACGCGATATCGCATCTCATTTCTATGTTTCATGGTAAGATGTAATATGATTTGCGAAGTGTCATGTATTCCTCGTCTACACTTCAAATGTATGTATATGCGACACTACCTTGCTAGGAAATAGCGTCTGCAGATGTCTAGGTATCGCAGCAATAGTGTTCTAATGCTTCTTAAAACGCGATATCGCATCTCATTTCTATGTTTCATGGTAAGATATAATATGATTTGCGAAGTGTTATGTATTCCTCGTCTACACTTCAAATGAATGTGAATGCGACACATCCTTGCAGGGAAATAGCGTTTGCGAATGTCTACCTATCGTAGCAATAGTGTTCTAATGCTTCTTAAAACGCGATATCGCATCTCATTTCTATGTTTCATGGTAAGATATAATATGATTTGCGAAGTGTTATGTATTCCTCGTCTACACTTCAAATGAATGTGAATGCGACACTTCCTCGCTAGGAAATAGCGTCTGCAGATGTCCAGGTATCGTAGCAATAGAGTTCTAATGCTTCTTAAAACGCGATATCGCATCTCATTTCTATGTTTCATGGTAAAATATAATATGAATTGCGAAGTGTCATGTATACCTCGTCTACACTTCAAATGAATGTAAATGCGACACTTCCTTGCAAGGAAATAGCGTTTGCGAATGTCTATCTATTGTAGCAATAGTGTTCTAATGCTTCTTAAAACGCGATATCGCATCTCATTTCTATGTTTCATGGTATGATATAATATGATTTGCGAAGTGTTATGTATTCCTCGTCTACACTTCAAATGAATGTGAATGCGACACTTCCTCGCTAGGAAATAGCGTTTGCGAATGTCTACCTATCGTAGCAATAGTGTTCTAATGCTTCTTAAAACGCGATATCGCATCTCATTTCTATGTTTCATGGTAAGATATAATATGATTTGCGAAGTGTCATGTATTCCTCGTCAACACTTCAAATGAATGTAAATGCCACACTTCCCTGCTAGGAAATAGCGTCTGCAGATGTCCAGGTATCGTAGCAATAGAGTTCTAATGCTTCTTAAAACGCGATATCGCATCTCATTTCTATGTTTCATGGTAAGATATAATATGAATTGCGAAGTGTCATGTATACCTCGTCTACACTTCAAATGAATGTAAATGCGACACTTCCTTGCAAGGAAATAGCGTTTGCGAATGTCTATCTATTGTAGCAATAGTGTTCTAATGCTTCTTAGAACGCGATATCGCATCTCATTTCTATGTTTCATGGTAAGATATAATATGATTTGCGAAGTGTTATGCATTCCTCGTCTACACTTCAAATGAATGTATATGCGACACTACCGTGCTAAGAAATAGCGTCTGCAGATGTCTAGGTATCGCAGCAATAGTGTTCTAATGCTTCTTAAAACGCGATATCGCATCTCATTTCTATGTTTCATGGTAAGATATAATATGATTTGCGAAGTGTTATGTATTCCTCGTCTACACTTCAAATGAATGTAAATGCGACACTTCCTTGCAAGGAAATAGCGTTTGCAGATGTCTACGTATCGTAACAATAGATTTCTTGTGATTCTTAAAACGCGATATCGGATCTCATTTCTATGTTTCATGGTAAGATGTAATATGATTTGCGAAGTGTCATGTATTCCTCGTCTACACTTCAAATGAATGTAAATCTGACACTTCCTTGCAAGGAAATAGCGTTTGCGAATGTCTATCTATCGTAGCAATAGAGTTCTAATGCTTCTTCAAACGCGATATCGCATCCCATTTCTATGTTTCATGGTAAGATATAATATGATTTGCGAAGTGCTTTGTATTCCTCGTCTACACTTCAAATGAATGAAAATGCGACACTTCCTTGCAAGGAAATAGGGTTTGCAGATGTCTACGTATCGTAGCAATAGATTTCTTATGATTCTTAAAACGCGATATCGCATATCATTTCTATGTTTCACGGTAAGATATAATATGATTTGCGAAGTGTTATGCATTCCTCGTCTACACTTCAAATGAATGTGAATGCGACACATCCTTGCAAGGAAATAGCGTTTGCGAATGTCTACCTATCGTAGCAATAGTGTTCTAATGCTTCTTAAAACGCGATATCGCAACTCATTTCTATGTTTCATGGTAAGATATAATATGAATTGCGAAGTGTCATGTATACCTCGTCTACACTTCAAATGAATGTAAATCTGACACTTCCTTGCAAGGAAATAGCGTTTGCGAATGTCTATCTATCGTAGCAATAGTGTTCTAATGCTTCTTCAAACGCGATATCGCATCTCATTTCTATGTTTCATGGTAAGATATAATATGATTTGCGAAGTGTTATGTATTCCTCGTCTACACTTCAAATGAATGTAAATGCGACACTTCCTTGCAAGGAAATAGCGTTTGCAGATGTCTACGTATCGTAGCAATAGAGTTCTTGTGATTCTTAAAACGCGAAATCGGATCTCATTTCTATGTTTCATGGTAAGATGTAATATGATTTGCGAAGTGTCATGTATTCCTCGTCTACACTTCAAATAAATGTATATGCGACACTACCTTGCTAGGAAATAGCGTCTGCAGATGTCTAGGTATCGCAGCAATAGTGTTCTAATGCTTCTTCAAACGCGATATCGCATCTCATTTCTATGTTTCATGGTAAGATATAATATGATTTGCGAAGTGTCATGTATACCTCGTCTACACTTCAAATGAATGTAAATGCGACACTTCCTTGCAAGGAAATAGCGTTTGCGAATGTCTATCTATTGTAGCAATAGTGTTCTAATGCTTCTTAAAACGCGATATCGCATCTCATTTCTATGTTTCATGGTAAGATATAATATGATTTGCGAAGTGTTATGCATTCCTCGTCTACGATTCAAATGAATGTAAATGCGACACTTCCTTGCAAGGAAATAGCGTTTGCAGATGTCTACGTATCGTAGCAATAGAGTTCTTATGATTCTTAAAACGCGATATCGCATCTCATTTCTATGTTTCATGGTAAGATGTAATATGATTTGCGAAGTGTCATGTATTCCTCGTCTACACTTCAAATGAATGTATATGCGACACTACCTTGCTAGGAAATAGCGTCTGCAGATGTCTAGGTATCGCAGCAATAGTGTTCTAATGCTTCTTAAAACGCGATATCGCATCTCATATCTATGTATCATGATATGATATAATATTCATTGCGAAGTGTTATGCATTCCTCGTCTACGATACAAATGAATGTGAATGCGACACTTCCTCGCTAGGAAATAGCGTTTGGAGATGTCTACGTATCGTAGCAATAGATTTCCAATGCCACTTAAAACGCGATATCGCATCTCATTTCTATCTTTCATGGTAAGATATAATATGATTTGCGAAGTATCATGTATTCCTCGTCTACACTTCAAATGAATGTGAATGCGACACTTCCTCGCTAGGAAATAGCGTCTGCAGATGTCCAGGTATCGTAGCAATAGAGTTCTAATGCTTCTTAAAACGCGATATCGCATCTCATTTCTATGTTTCATGGTAAAATATAATATGAATTGCGAAGTGTCATGTATACCTCGTCTACACTTCAAATGAATGTAAATGCGACACTTCCTTGCAAGGAAATAGCGTTTGCGAATGTCTATCTATTGTAGCAATAGTGTTCTAATGCTTCTTAAAACGCGATATCGCATCTCATTTCTATGTTTCATGGTAAGATATAATATGATTTGCGAAGTGTTATGCATTCCTCGTCTACACTTCAAATGAATGTATATGCGACACTACCGTGCTAAGAAATAGCGTCTGCAGATGTCTAGGTATCGCAGCAATAGTGTTCTAATGCTTCTTAAAACGCGATATCGCATCTCATTTCTATGTTTCATGGTAAGATATAATATGATTTGCGAAGTGTTATGTATTCCTCGTCTACACTTCAAATGAATGTAAATGCGACACTTCCTTGTAAGGAAATAGCGTTTGCAGATGTCTACGTATCGTAGGAATAGAGTTCTAATGCTTCTTAAAACGCGATATCGCACCTCATTTCTATGTTTCATGGTAAGATGTAATATTCATTGCGAAGTGTTGTGCATTTCTCGTCTGCGATTCAAATGAGTGTAAATGTGACACTTCCTTGCAAGGAAATAGCGTCTGCAGATGTCTAGGTATCGTAGCAATAGAGTTCTGATGCTTCTTAAAACGCGATATCGCATCTCATTTCTATGTTTCATGGTAAGATGTAATATGATTTGCGAAGTGTTATGTATTCCTCGTCTACACTTCAAATGAATGTAAATGCGACACTTCCTTGCTAGGAAATAGCGTTTGCGGATGTCTACGTATCGAAGCAATAGAGTTCAAATGCTCCTTAAAACGAGATATTGCATCTCATATCTATGTTTCATGATAAGATATAATATTCATTGCGAAGTGTTATGTATTCCTCGTCTACACTTCAAATGAATGTGAATGCGACACTTCCTCGCTAGGAAATAGCGTCTGCAGATGTCTAGGTATCGTAGCAATAGAGTTCTAATGCTTCTTAAAACGCGATATCGCATCTCATATCTATGTATCATGATATGATATAATATTCATTGCGAAGTGTTATGCATTCCTCGTCTACGATACAAATGAATGTAAATGCGACACTTCCTTGCAAGGAAATAGCGTTTGCAGATGTCTACGTATCGTAGCAATAGAGTTCTTATGATTCTTAAAACGCGATATCGCATCTCATTTCTATGTTTAATGGTAAGGTATAATATGATTTGCGAAGTGTTATGTATTCCTCGTCTACACTACAAATGAATGTAAATGCGACACTTCCTTGCTAGGAAATAGCGATTGCAGATGTCTACGTATCGTAGCAATGGAGTTCTTATGATTCTTAGAACGCGATATCGCATCTCATTTCTATGTTTCATGGTAAGGTATAATATGATTTGCGAAGTGTTATGTATTCCTCGTCTACACTTCAAATGAATGTAAATGCGACACTTCCTTGCAAGGAAATAGCGTTTGCAAGCGTCTACCTATCGTAGCAATAGAGTTCTAATGCTTCTTAAAACGCGATATCGCATATCATTTCTATGTTTCATGGTAAGATATAATATTCATTGCGAAGTGTTATGCATTCCTCGTCTACGATTCAAATGAAAGTAAATGCGACACTTCCTTGCAAGGAAATAGCGATTGCAGATGTCTACGTATCGTAGCAATAGAGTTCAAATGCTTCTTAAAACGAGATATTGCATCTCATATCTATGTTTCATGATAAGATATAATATTCATTGCGAATTGTTATGCATTCCTCGTCTACTATTCAAATGAATGTAAATGTGACACTTCCTTGCAAGGAAATAGCGTCTGCAGATGTCTAGGTATCTTAGCAATGGAGTTCTTATGATTCTTAAAACGCGATATCGCATCTCATTTCTATGTTTCATGGTAAGATATAATATGATTTGCGAAGTGTCATGTATACCTTGTCTACACTTCAAATGAATGTAAATGCGACACTTCCTTGCAAGGAAATAGCGTTTGCGAATGTCTATCTATTGTAGCAATAGTGTTCTAATGCTTCTTAAAACGCGATATCGCATCTCATTTCTATGTTTCATGGTAAGATATAATATGATTTGCGAAGTGTTATGCATTCCTCGTCTACGATTCAAATGAATGTAAATGCGACACTTCCTTGCAAGGAAATAGCGTTTGCAGATGTCTACGTATCGTAGCAATAGAGTTCTTATGATTCTTAAAACGCGATATCGCATCTCATTTCTATGTTTCATGGTAAGATGTAATATGATTTGCGAAGTGTCATGTATTCCTCGTCTACACTTCAAATGTATGTATATGCGACACTACCTTGCTAGGAAATAGCGTCTGCAGATGTCTAGGTATCGCAGCAATAGTGTTCTAATGCTTCTTAAAACGCGATATCGCATCTCATTTCTATGTTTCATGGTAAGATATAATATGATTTGCGAAGTGTTATGTATTCCTCGTCTACACTTCAAATGAATGTGAATGCGACACATCCTTGCAGGGAAATAGCGTTTGCGAATGTCTACCTATCGTAGCAATAGTGTTCTAATGCTTCTTAAAACGCGATATCGCATCTCATTTCTATGTTTCATGGTAAGATATAATATGATTTGCGAAGTGTTATGTATTCCTCGTCTACACTTCAAATGAATGTGAATGCGACACTTCCTCGCTAGGAAATAGCGTCTGCAGATGTCCAGGTATCGTAGCAATAGAGTTCTAATGCTTCTTAAAACGCGATATCGCATCTCATTTCTATGTTTCATGGTAAAATATAATATGAATTGCGAAGTGTCATGTATACCTCGTCTACACTTCAAATGAATGTAAATGCGACACTTCCTTGCAAGGAAATAGCGTTTGCGAATGTCTATCTATTGTAGCAATAGTGTTCTAATGCTTCTTAAAACGCGATATCGCATCTCATTTCTATGTTTCATGGTATGATATAATATGATTTGCGAAGTGTTATGTATTCCTCGTCTACACTTCAAATGAATGTGAATGCGACACTTCCTCGCTAGGAAATAGCGTTTGCGAATGTCTACCTATCGTAGCAATAGTGTTCTAATGCTTCTTAAAACGCGATATCGCATCTCATTTCTATGTTTCATGGTAAGATATAATATGATTTGCGAAG
Source organism: Xylocopa sonorina (assembly GCF_050948175.1). Classification (NCBI taxonomy): domain Eukaryota; kingdom Metazoa; phylum Arthropoda; class Insecta; order Hymenoptera; family Apidae; genus Xylocopa; species Xylocopa sonorina. Next base: position 724,205 of record NW_027490232.1, read on the forward strand.
TGTCATGTATTCCTCGTCAACACTTCAAATGAATGTAAATGCCACACTTCCCTGCTAGGAAATAGCGTCTGCAGATGTCCAGGTATCGTAGCAATAGAGTTCTAATGCTTCTTAAAACGCGATATCGCATCTCATTTCTATGTTTCATGGTAAGATATAATATGAATTGCGAAGTGTCATGTATACCTCGTCTACACTTCAAATGAATGTAAATGCGACACTTCCTTGCAAGGAAATAGCGTTTGCGAATGTCTATCTATTGTAGCAATAGTGTTCTAATGCTTCTTAGAACGCGATATCGCATCTCATTTCTATGTTTCATGGTAAGATATAATATGATTTGCGAAGTGTTATGCATTCCTCGTCTACACTTCAAATGAATGTATATGCGACACTACCGTGCTAAGAAATAGCGTCTGCAGATGTCTAGGTGTCGCAGCAATAGTGTACTAATGCTTCTTAAAACGCGATATCGCATCTCATTTCTATGTTTCATGGTAAGATATAATATGATTTGCGAAGTGTTATGTATTCCTCGTCTACACTTCAAATGAATGTAAATGCGACACTTCCTTGCAAGGAAATAGCGTTTGCAGATGTCTACGTATCGTAACAATAGATTTCTTGTGATTCTTAAAACGCGATATCGGATCTCATTTCTATGTTTCATGGTAAGATGTAATATGATTTGCGAAGTGTCATGTATTCCTCGTCTACACTTCAAATGAATGTAAATCTGACACTTCCTTGCAAGGAAATAGCGTTTGCGAATGTCTATCTATCGTAGCAATAGAGTTCTAATGCTTCTTCAAACGCGATATCGCATCCCATTTCTATGTTTCATGGTAAGATATAATATGATTTGCGAAGTGCTTTGTATTCCTCGTCTACACTTCAAATGAATGAAAATGCGACACTTCCTTGCAAGGAAATAGGGTTTGCAGATGTCTACGTATCGTAGCAATAGATTTCTTATGATTCTTAAAACGCGATATCGCATATCATTTCTATGTTTCACGGTAAGATATAATATGATTTGCGAAGTGTTATGCATTCCTCGTCTACACTTCAAATGAATGTGAATGCGACACATCCTTGCAAGGAAATAGCGTTTGCGAATGTCTACCTATCGTAGCAATAGTGTTCTAATGCTTCTTAAAACGCGATATCGCAACTCATTTCTATGTTTCATGGTAAGATATAATATGAATTGCGAAGTGTCATGTATACCTCGTCTACACTTCAAATGAATGTAAATCTGACACTTCCTTGCAAGGAAATAGCGTTTGCGAATGTCTATCTATCGTAGCAATAGTGTTCTAATGCTTCTTCAAACGCGATATCGCATCTCATTTCTATGTTTCATGGTAAGATATAATATGATTTGCGAAGTGTTATGTATTCCTCGTCTACACTTCAAATGAATGTAAATGCGACACTTCCTTGCAAGGAAATAGCGTTTGCAGATGTCTACGTATCGTAGCAATAGAGTTCTTGTGATTCTTAAAACGCGAAATCGGATCTCATTTCTATGTTTCATGGTAAGATGTAATATGATTTGCGAAGTGTCATGTATTCCTCGTCTACACTTCAAATAAATGTATATGCGACACTACCTTGCTAGGAAATAGCGTCTGCAGATGTCTAGGTATCGCAGCAATAGAGTTCTAATGCTTCTTCAAACGCGATATCGCATCTCATTTCTATGTTTCATGGTAAGATATAATATGATTTGCGAAGTGTCATGTATACCTCGTCTACACTTCAAATGAATGTAAATGCGACACTTCCTTGCAAGGAAATAGCGTTTGCGAATGTCTATCTATTGTAGCAATAGTGTTCTAATGCTTCTTAAAACGCGATATCGCATCTCATTTCTATGTTTCATGGTAAGATATAATATGATTTGCGAAGTGTTATGCATTCCTCGTCTACGATTCAAATGAATGTAAATGCGACACTTCCTTGCAAGGAAATAGCGTTTGCAGATGTCTACGTATCGTAGCAATAGAGTTCTTATGATTCTTAAAACGCGATATCGCATCTCATTTCTATGTTTCATGGTAAGATGTAATATGATTTGCGAAGTGTCATGTATTCCTCGTCTACACTTCAAATGAATGTATATGCGACACTACCTTGCTAGGAAATAGCGTCTGCAGATGTCTAGGTATCGCAGCAATAGTGTTCTAATGCTTCTTAAAACGCGATATCGCATCTCATATCTATGTATCATGATATGATATAATATTCATTGCGAAGTGTTATGCATTCCTCGTCTACGATACAAATGAATGTGAATGCGACACTTCCTCGCTAGGAAATAGCGTTTGGAGATGTCTACGTATCGTAGCAATAGATTTCCAATGCCACTTAAAACGCGATATCGCATCTCATTTCTATGTTTCATGGTAAGTTATAATATGATTTGCGAAGTGTCATGTATTCCTCGTCTACACTTCAAATGAATGTAAATGCCACACTTCCCTGCTAGGAAATAGCGTCTGCATATGTCCAGGTATCGTAGCAATAGAGTTCTAATGCTTCTTAAAACGCTATATCGCATCTCATTTCTATCTTTCATGGTAAGATATAATATGATTTGCGAAGTATCATGTATTCCTCGTCTACACTTCAAATGAATGTGAATGCGACACTTCCTCGCTAGGAAATAGCGTCTGCAGATGTCCAGGTATCGTAGCAATAGAGTTCTAATGCTTCTTAAAACGCGATATCGCATCTCATTTCTATGTTTCATGGTAAAATATAATATGAATTGCGAAGTGTCATGTATACCTCGTCTACACTTCAAATGAATGTAAATGCGACACTTCCTTGCAAGGAAATAGCGTTTGCGAATGTCTATCTATTGTAGCAATAGTGTTCTAATGCTTCTTAAAACGCGATATCGCATCTCATTTCTATGTTTCATGGTAAGATATAATATGATTTGCGAAGTGTTATGCATTCCTCGTCTACACTTCAAATGAATGTATATGCGACACTACCGTGCTAAGAAATAGCGTCTGCAGATGTCTAGGTATCGCAGCAATAGTGTTCTAATGCTTCTTAAAACGCGATATCGCATCTCATTTCTATGTTTCATGGTAAGATATAATCTGATTTGCGAAGTGTTATGTATTCCTCGTCTACACTTCAAATGAATGTAAATGCGACACTTCCTTGCAAGGAAATAGCGTTTGCAGATGTCTACGTATCGTAACAATAGATTTCTTGTGATTCTTAAAACGCGATATCGGATCTCATTTCTATGTTTCATGGTAAGATGTAATATGATTTGCGAAGTGTCATGTATTCCTCGTCTACACTTCAAATGAATGTAAATCTGACACTTCCTTGCAAGGAAATAGCGTTTGCGAATGTCTATCTATCGTAGCAATAGAGTTCTAATGCTTCTTCAAACGCGATATCGCATCCCATTTCTATGTTTCATGGTAAGATATAATATGATTTGCGAAGTGCTTTGTATTCCTCGTCTACACTTCAAATGAATGAAAATGCGACACTTCCTTGCAAGGAAATAGGGTTTGCAGATGTCTACGTATCGTAGCAATAGATTTCTTATGATTCTTAAAACGCGATATCGCATCTCATTTCTATGTTTCATGGTAAGATATAATATGAATTGCGAAGTGTCATGTATACCTCGTCTACACTTCAAATGAATGTAAATGCGACACTTCCTTGCAAGGAAATAGCGTTTGCGAATGTCTATCTATTGTAGCAATAGTGTTCTAATGCTTCTTAGAACGCGATATCGCATCTCATTTCTATGTTTCATGGTAAGATATAATATGATTTGCGAAGTGTTATGCATTCCTCGTCTACACTTCAAATGAATGTATATGCGACACTACCGTGCTAAGAAATAGCGTCTGCAGATGTCTAGGTGTCGCAGCAATAGTGTACTAATGCTTCTTAAAACGCGATATCGCATCTCATTTCTATGTTTCATGGTAAGATATAATATGATTTGCGAAGTGTTATGTATTCCTCGTCTACACTTCAAATGAATGTAAATGCGACACTTCCTTGCAAGGAAATAGCGTTTGCAGATGTCTACGTATCGTAACAATAGATTTCTTGTGATTCTTAAAACGCGATATCGGATCTCATTTCTATGTTTCATGGTAAGATGTAATATGATTTGCGAAGTGTCATGTATTCCTCGTCTACACTTCAAATGAATGTAAATCTGACACTTCCTTGCAAGGAAATAGCGTTTGCGAATGTCTATCTATCGTAGCAATAGAGTTCTAATGCTTCTTCAAACGCGATATCGCATCCCATTTCTATGTTTCATGGTAAGATAAAATATGATTTGCGAAGTGCTTTGTATTCCTCGTCTACACTTCAAATGAATGAAAATGCGACACTTCCTTGCAAGGAAATAGGGTTTGCAGATGTCTACGTATCGTAGCAATAGATTTCTTATGATTCTTAAAACGCGATATCGCATATCATTTCTATGTTTCACGGTAAGATATAATATGATTTGCGAAGTGTTATGCATTCCTCGTCTACACTTCAAATGAATGTGAATGCGACACATCCTTGCAAGGAAATAGCGTTTGCGAATGTCTACCTATCGTAGCAATAGTGTTCTAATGCTTCTTAAAACGCGATATCGCAACTCATTTCTATGTTTCATGGTAAGATATAATATGAATTGCGAAGTGTCATGTATACCTCGTCTACACTTCAAATGAATGTAAATCTGACACTTCCTTGCAAGGAAATAGCGTTTGCGAATGTCTATCTATCGTAGCAATAGTGTTCTAATGCTTCTTCAAACGCGATATCGCATCTCATTTCTATGTTTCATGGTAAGATATAATATGATTTGCGAAGTGTTATGTATTCCTCGTCTACACTTCAAATGAATGTAAATGCGACACTTCCTTGCAAGGAAATAGCGTTTGCAGATGTCTACGTATCGTAGCAATAGAGTTCTTGTGATTCTTAAAACGCGAAATCGGATCTCATTTCTATGTTTCATGGTAAGATGTAATATGATTTGCGAAGTGTCATGTATTCCTCGTCTACACTTCAAATAAATGTATATGCGACACTACCTTGCTAGGAAATAGCGTCTGCAGATGTCTAGGTATCGCAGCAATAGAGTTCTAATGCTTCTTCAAACGCGATATCGCATCTCATTTCTATGTTTCATGGTAAGATATAATATGATTTGCGAAGTGTCATGTATACCTCGTCTACACTTCAAATGAATGTAAATGCGACACTTCCTTGCAAGGAAATAGCGTTTGCGAATGTCTATCTATTGTAGCAATAGTGTTCTAATGCTTCTTAAAACGCGATATCGCATCTCATTTCTATGTTTCATGGTAAGATATAATATGATTTGCGAAGTGTTATGCATTCCTCGTCTACGATTCAAATGAATGTAAATGCGACACTTCCTTGCAAGGAAATAGCGTTTGCAGATGTCTACGTATCGTAGCAATAGAGTTCTTATGATTCTTAAAACGCGATATCGCATCTCATTTCTATGTTTCATGGTAAGATGTAATATGATTTGCGAAGTGTCATGTATTCCTCGTCTACACTTCAAATGAATGTATATGCGACACTACCTTGCTAGGAAATAGCGTCTGCAGATGTCTAGGTATCGCAGCAATAGTGTTCTAATGCTTCTTAAAACGCGATATCGCATCTCATATCTATGTATCATGATATGATATAATATTCATTGCGAAGTGTTATGCATTCCTCGTCTACGATACAAATGAATGTGAATGCGACACTTCCTCGCTAGGAAATAGCGTTTGGAGATGTCTACGTATCGTAGCAATAGATTTCCAATGCCACTTAAAACGCGATATCGCATCTCATTTCTATGTTTCATGGTAAGTTATAATATGATTTGCGAAGTGTCATGTATTCCTCGTCTACACTTCAAATGAATGTAAATGCCACACTTCCCTGCTAGGAAATAGCGTCTGCATATGTCCAGGTATCGTAGCAATAGAGTTCTAATGCTTCTTAAAACGCTATATCGCATCTCATTTCTATCTTTCATGGTAAGATATAATATGATTTGCGAAGTATCATGTATTCCTCGTCTACACTTCAAATGAATGTGAATGCGACACTTCCTCGCTAGGAAATAGCGTCTGCAGATGTCCAGGTATCGTAGCAATAGAGTTCTAATGCTTCTTAAAACGCGATATCGCATCTCATTTCTATGTTTCATGGTAAAATATAATATGAATTGCGAAGTGTCATGTATACCTCGTCTACACTTCAAATGAATGTAAATGCGACACTTCCTTGCAAGGAAATAGCGTTTGCGAATGTCTATCTATTGTAGCAATAGTGTTCTAATGCTTCTTAAAACGCGATATCGCATCTCATTTCTATGTTTCATGGTAAGATATAATATGATTTGCGAAGTGTTATGCATTCCTCGTCTACACTTCAAATGAATGTATATGCGACACTACCGTGCTAAGAAATAGCGTCTGCAGATGTCTAGGTATCGCAGCAATAGTGTTCTAATGCTTCTTAAAACGCGATATCGCATCTCATTTCTATGTTTCATGGTAAGATATAATCTGATTTGCGAAGTGTTATGTATTCCTCGTCTACACTTCAAATGAATGTAAATGCGACACTTCCTTGCAAGGAAATAGCGTTTGCAGATGTCTACGTATCGTAACAATAGATTTCTTGTGATTCTTAAAACGCGATATCGGATCTCATTTCTATGTTTCATGGTAAGATGTAATATGATTTGCGAAGTGTCATGTATTCCTCGTCTACACTTCAAATGAATGTAAATCTGACACTTCCTTGCAAGGAAATAGCGTTTGCGAATGTCTATCTATCGTAGCAATAGAGTTCTAATGCTTCTTCAAACGCGATATCGCATCCCATTTCTATGTTTCATGGTAAGATATAATATGATTTGCGAAGTGCTTTGTATTCCTCGTCTACACTTCAAATGAATGAAAATGCGACACTTCCTTGCAAGGAAATAGGGTTTGCAGATGTCTACGTATCGTAGCAATAGATTTCTTATGATTCTTAAAACGCGATATCGCATATCATTTCTATGTTTCACGATAAGATATAATATGATTTGCGAAGTGTTATGCATTCCTCGTCTACACTTCAAATGAATGTGAATGCGACACATCCTTGCAAGGAAATAGCGTTTGCGAATGTCTACCTATCGTAGCAATAGTGTTCTAATGCTTCTTAAAACGCGATATCGCAACTCATTTCTATGTTTCATGGTAAGATATAATATGAATTGCGAAGTGTCATGTATACCTCGTCTACACTTCAAATGAATGTAAATCTGACACTTCCTTGCAAGGAAATAGCGTTTGCGAATGTCTATCTATCGTAGCAATAGTGTTCTAATGCTTCTTCAAACGCGATATCGCATCTCATTTCTATGTTTCATGGTAAGATATAATATGATTTGCGAAGTGTTATGTATTCCTCGTCTACACTTCAAATGAATGTAAATGCGACACTTCCTTGCAAGGAAATAGCGTTTGCAGATGTCTACGTATCGTAGCAATAGAGTTCTTGTGATTCTTAAAACGCGAAATCGGATCTCATTTCTATGTTTCATGGTAAGATGTAATATGATTTGCGAAGTGTCATGTATTCCTCGTCTACACTTCAAATAAATGTATATGCGACACTACCTTGCTAGGAAATAGCGTCTGCAGATGTCTAGGTATCGCAGCAATAGAGTTCTAATGCTTCTTCAAACGCGATATCGCATCTCATTTCTATGTTTCATGGTAAGATATAATATGATTTGCGAAGTGTCATGTATACCTCGTCTACACTTCAAATGAATGTAAATGCGACACTTCCTTGCAAGGAAATAGCGTTTGCGAATGTCTATCTATTGTAGCAATAGTGTTCTAATGCTTCTTAAAACGCGATATCGCATCTCATTTCTATGTTTCATGGTAAGATATAATATGATTTGCGAAGTGTTATGCATTCCTCGTCTACGATTCAAATGAATGTAAATGCGACACTTCCTTGCAAGGAAATAGCGTTTGCAGATGTCTACGTATCGTAGCAATAGAGTTCTTATGATTCTTAAAACGCGATATCGCATCTCATTTCTATGTTTCATGGTAAGATGTAATATGATTTGCGAAGTGTCATGTATTCCTCGTCTACACTTCAAATGAATGTATATGCGACACTACCTTGCTAGGAAATAGCGTCTGCAGATGTCTAGGTATCGCAGCAATAGTGTTCTAATGCTTCTTAAAACGCGATATCGCATCTCATATCTATGTATCATGATATGATATAATATTCATTGCGAAGTGTTATGCATTCCTCGTCTACGATACAAATGAATGTGAATGCGACACTTCCTCGCTAGGAAATAGCGTTTGGAGATGTCTACGTATCGTAGCAATAGATTTCCAATGCCACTTAAAACGCGATATCGCATCTCATTTCTATGTTTCATGGTAAGTTATAATATGATTTGCGAAGTGTCATGTATTCCTCGTCTACACTTCAAATGAATGTAAATGCCACACTTCCCTGCTAGGAAATAGCGTCTGCATATGTCCAGGTATCGTAGCAATAGAGTTCTAATGCTTCTTAAAACGCTATATCGCATCTCATTTCTATCTTTCATGGTAAGATATAATATGATTTGCGAAGTATCATGTATTCCTCGTCTACACTTCAAATGAATGTGAATGCGACACTTCCTCGCTAGGAAATAGCGTCTGCAGATGTCCAGGTATCGTAGCAATAGAGTTCTAATGCTTCTTAAAACGCGATATCGCATCTCATTTCTATGTTTCATGGTAAAATATAATATGAATTGCGAAGTGTCATGTATACCTCGTCTACACTTCAAATGAATGTAAATGCGACACTTCCTTGCAAGGAAATAGCGTTTGCGAATGTCTATCTATTGTAGCAATAGTGTTCTAATGCTTCTTAAAACGCGATATCGCATCTCATTTCTATGTTTCATGGTAAGATATAATATGATTTGCGAAGTGTTATGCATTCCTCGTCTACGATTCAAATGAATGTAAATGCGACACTTCCTTGCAAGGAAATAGCGTTTGCAGATGTCTATGTATCGTAGCAATAGAGTTCTTATGATTCTTAAAACGCGATATCGCATCTCATTTCTATGTTTCATGGTAAGATGTAATATGATTTGCGAAGTGTCATGTATTCCTCGTCTACACTTCAAGTGAATGTATATGCGACACTACCTTGCTAGGAAATAGTGTCACGTCCGGCGAAAGAATTTTTCGTTTATCCGGAGGCTTCACGACACGAGCCTATTTATACGGGTTTCGGTCCGCGGGAACGCGTTACGACCGGGTCCGATATTTTTGGCTTACGCGACGCGGTAAAAACACTCGCGATATGATGGAAAAGCCTTACCTTTCGCTGGCTTCAGTCTCGATACGCAGGTAGAATGTGCGTCGAGGGTCGTTGGTAGGTATCGATGCAGCGATCGGTCGGTTGATGTTGACGGTGACTTCGATTAACTTCCAGCAAAACGGGAAACAGCGGTCTGGATGCAGAGTAGATTCAGCGGAGACTGTGGATATTGCAGAGACGTTGGCTGCAGAGGCAGGCGAATCAGCATTGATCGGGGTTTCGGAAAACTGTGACTGAACCGGAACGATGACGACAGGCTGCTGCGGTACGAGGACTCGGGGTGTATCTCCCAGGTATTCACGAACAAGTGAACGTATAAAATTCTTACGACCCGCGCGTCGTGTTCTTCGCGAACCGGATCCACGTTTCATTCACCCAGTTTTTCTGTACTTTCAGGCAATGTTCAGAAGGATAAGCGGCGGTCCGCTCTATCGCAACGTCGCAAAGCTGAGTTCTATACTCCTTCAAGGTGAACAAACGCAACCCAGTTGTTGGAAGGAACACGTCGTAGAATTCGTAGTTTAAGAATAATGTTTTAACGTAAGAACTAGTATATTATGTTTAGATTTAGTAATTATTGGAATAGGAACTAGTAGAACTGGTAAAAGAACTTGTAGATTGGATTTAGTAGCTAAAGTAAAATATATTCTAAGTTAAAGTGTACAAAAGTGAAATTATTCTAAGTTAGAACTAGTAAAATGGAAATAGCAACGCGTAGCCTAGACCCCACATTGAGGCGGCTTGAGATGGAAGATCGATGTTAACTCTAGAAGCCCGAGGACCCGAATGTGTCTCTCGAGGCGCGTCTGGGACCTCCTCGGTTCGCGAGGCGCTACGGTCGCAGGCGCTCGTGGTAGGGAGCGCGCGGTCCAGCGAGTGGGGACTCGCGGCTCGTGGTGGGGCTAGCGGCTCGTGCCGATAGCCCAGGCGCATCTTAGCGTCTAATCTTAAGAATAAGGACTTAGAATTACATGTGTGTTGTGGTGTGTTACAATTCGTGTCGAGTACTTATATCTATGAGTATTATAGACTTATTCTAGAAATAGTACGTAGGTTCAGGCAACGTAGATTCCCTGAACTGGAAAAGTCCCCATTGCGGCGACGGACTGCGGCTTCTTCTCTCTGTTGGGCGGAATTCCTGATGAGAGGGCGATAGGGTTGCTCGTAGGTGCGAACGAGACAGCGGTCCTTGCAGGTACGAATGAGTGCGTGCGATCGTGCGCGCGCGAACTCTGCTGTTTGCCGATACCTCAGGCGAGTATTGCAGGTTGCCTGTGTCCAGGGGTCGATGCTGGAGGTTACGAGGATGCTGACGTATGTAATGGGTGGCAGGCGCTACGCCTGACGTCACAATAGCGTCTGCAGATGTCTAGGTATCGCAGCAATAGTGTTCTAATGCTTCTTAAAACGCGATATCGCATCTCATTTCTATGTTTCATGGTAAGATATAATATGATTTGCGAAGTGTTATGCATTCCTCGTCTACACTTCAAATGAATGTGAATGCGACACATCCTTGCAAGGAAATAGCGTTTGCGAATGTCTACCTATCGTAGCAATAGTGTTCTAATGCTTCTTAAAACGCGATATCGCAACTCATTTCTATGTTTCATGGTAAGATATAATATGAATTGCGAAGTGTCATGTATACCTCGTCTACACTTCAAATGAATGTAAATCTGACACTTCCTTGCAAGGAAATAGCGTTTGCGAATGTCTATCTATCGTAGCAATAGTGTTCTTATGATTCTTAAAACGCGATATCGCATCTCATTTCTATGTTTCATGGTAAGATGTAATATGATTTGCGAAGTGTCATGTATTCCTCGTCTACACTTCAAATGAATGTATATGCGACACTACCTTGCTAGGAAATAGCGTTTGCAGATGTCTACGTATCGTAGCAATAGAGTTCTAATGCTTCTTCAAACGCGATATCGCATCTCATTTCTATGTTTCATGGTAAGATATAATATGATTTGCGAAGTGTTATGTATTCCTCGTCTACACTTCAAATGAATGTAAATGCGACACTTCCTTGCAAGGAAATAGCGTTTGCAGATGTCTACGTATCGTAGCAATAGAGTTCTTGTGATTCTTAAAACGCGAAATCGGATCTCATTTCTATGTTTCATGGTAAGATGTAATATGATTTGCGAAGTGTCATGTATTCCTCGTCTACACTTCAAATAAATGTATATGCGACACTACCTTGCTAGGAAATAGCGTCTGCAGATGTCTAGGTATCGCAGCAATAGAGTTCTAATGCTTCTTCAAACGCGAAATCGCATCTCATTTCTATGTTTCATGGTAAGATATAATATGATTTGCGAAGTGTTATGTATTCCTCGTCTACACTTCAAATGAATGTAAATGCGACACTTCCTTGCAAGGAAATAGAGTTTGCAGATGTCTACGTATCGTAGCAATAGATTTCTTATGATTCTTAAAACGCGATATCGCATCTCATTTCTATGTTTCATGGTAAGATATAATATGATTTGCGAAGTGTTATGTATTCCTCGTCTACACTTCAAATGAATGTGAATGCGACACATCCTTGCAGGGAAATAGCGTTTGCGAATGAATACCTATCGTAGCAATAGTGTTCTAATTCTTCTTAAAACGCGATATCGCATCTCATTTCTATGTTTCATGGTAAGATATAATATGATTTGCGAAGTGTTATGTATTCCTCGTCTACACTTCAAATGAATGTGAATGCGACACTTCCTCGCTAGGAAATAGCGTTTGCGAATGTCTACCTATCGTAGCAATAGTGTTCTAATGCTTCTTAAAACGCGATATCGCATCTCATTTCTATGTTTCATGGTAAGATATAATATGATTTGCGAAGTGTCATGTATTCCTCGTCTACACTTCAAATGAATGTATATGCGACACTACCTTGCTAGGAAATAGCGTCTGCAGATGTCTAGGTATCGCAGCAATAGTGTTCTAATGCTTCTTAAAACGCGATATCGCATCTCATTTCTATGTTTCATGGTAAGATATAATATGATTTGCGAAGTGTTATGTATTCCTCGCCTACACTTCAAATGAATGTGAATGCGACACATCCTTGCAGGGAAATAGCGTTTGCGAATGTCTACCTATCGTAGCAATAGTGTTCTAATGCTTTTTAAAACGCGATATCGCATCTCATTTCTATGTTTCATGGTAAGATATAATATGATTTGCGAAGTGTTATGTATTCCTCGTCTACACTTCAAATGAATGTGAATGCGACACTTCCTCGCTAGGGAATAGCGTTTGGAGATGTCTACGTATCGTAGCAATAGATTTCCAATGCCACTTAAAACGCGATATCGCAACTCATTTCTATGTTTCATGGTAAGATATAATATGATTTGCGAAGTGTCATGTATTCCTCGTCTACACTTCAAATGTATGTAAATGCGTCACTTCCTTGCTAGGAAATAGCGTTTGCAGTTGTCCACGTATCGTAGCAATAGATTTCTAATGTTTCTTAAAACGCGATATCGCATCTCATTTCTATGTTTCATGGTAAGATATAATATGATTTGCGAAGTGTTATGTATTCCTCGTCTACACTTCAAATGAATATAAATGCGACACTTCCTTGCAAGGAAATAGCGTTTGCAGATGTCTACGTATCGTAGCAATAGAGTTCTTGTGATTCTTAAAACGCGATATCGGATCTCATTTCTATATTTCATGGTAAGATGTAATATGATTTGCGAAGTGTCATGTATTCCTCGTCTACACTTCAAATGAATGTATATGCGACACTACCTTGCTAGGAAATAGCGTCTGCAGATGTCTAGGTATCGCAGCAATAGAGTTCTAATGCTTCTTCAAACGCGATATCGCATCTCATTTCTATGTTTCATGGTAAGATAAAATATGATTTGCGAAGTGTTATGTATTCCTCGTCTACACTTCAAATGAATGTAAATGCGACACTTCCTTGCAAGGAAATAGGGTTTGCAGATGTCTACGTATCGTAGCAATAGATTTCTTATGATTCTTAAAACGCGATATCGCATCTCATTTCTATGTTTCACGGTAAGATATAATATGATTTGCGAAGTGTTATGCATTCCTCGTCTACACTTCAAATGAATGTGAATGCGACACATCCTTGCAAGGAAATAGCGTTTGCGAATGTCTACCTATCGTAGCAATAGTGTTCTAATGCTTCTTAAAACGCGATATCGCAACTCATTTCTATGTTTCATGGTAAGATATAATATGATTTGCGAATGTCATGTATTCCTCGTCTACACTTCAAATGAATGTAAATGCCACACTTCCCTGCTAGGAAATAGCGTCTGCAGATGTCCAGGTATCGTAGAAATAGAGTTCTAATGCTTCTTAAAACGCTATATCGCATCTCACTTCTATGTTTCATGGTAAGATATAATATGATTTGCGAAGTATCATGTATTCCTCGTCTACACTTCAAATGAATGTAAATGCGACACTTCCTCGCTAGGAAATAGCGTTTGCAGATGTCTACGTATCGTAGCAATAGATTTCTAATGCTTCTTAAAACGCGATATCGCAACTCATTTCTATGTTTCATGGTAAGATATAATATGATTTGCGAAGTATCATGTATTCCTCGTCTACACTTCAAATGAATGTAAATGCGACACTTCCTCGCTAGGAAATAGCGGTTGCAGATGTCCACGTATCGTAGCAGTAGATTTCTAATGTTTCTTAAAACGCGATATCGCATCTCATTTCTATGTTTCATGGTAAGATATAATATGATTTGCGAAGTGTCATGTATTCCTCGTCTACACTTCAAATGAGTGTAAATCTGACACTTTCTTGCAAGGAAATAGCGTTTGCGAATGTCTATCTATCGTAGCAATAGTGTTCTTATGATTCTTAAAACGCGATATCGCATCTCATTTCTATGTTTCATGGTAAGATATAATATGATTTGCGAAGTGTCATGTATTCCTCGTCTGCACTTCAAATGAATGTGAATGCGACACTTCCTCGCTAGGAAATAGCGTTTGCAGATGTCTACGTATCGTAGCAATAGAGTTCTAATGCTTCTTAAAACGCGATATCGCATCTCATTTCTATGTTTCATGGTAAGATATAATATGATTTGCGAAGTGTTATGTATTCCTCGTCTACACTTCAAATGAATGTAAATGCGACACTTCCTTGCAAGGAAATAGCGTTTGCAGATGTCTACGTATCGTAGCAATAGAGTTCTTGTGATTCTTAAATCGCGATATCGGATCTCATTTCTATGTTTCATTGTAAGATATAATATGATTTGCGAAGTGTCATGTATTCCTCGTCTACACTTCAAATGAATGTATATGCGACACTACCTTGCTAGGAAATAGCGTCTGCAGATGTCCAGATATCGTAGCAATAGAGTTCTAATGCTTCTTAAAACGCGATATCGCATCTCATTTCTATGTTTCATGGTAAAATATAATATGAATTGCGAAGTGTCATGTATACCTCGTCTACACTTCAAATGAATGTAAATGCGACACTTCCTTGCAAGGAAATAGCGTTTGCGAATGTCTATCTATTGTAGCAATAGTGTTCTAATGCTTCTTAAAACGCGATATCGCATCTCATTTCTATGTTTCATGGTAAGATATAATATGATTTGCGAAGTGTTATGCATTCCTCGTCTACGATTCAAATGAATGTAAATGCGACACTTCCTTGCAAGGAAATAGCGTTTGCAGATGTCTACGTATCGTAGCAATAGAGTTCTTATGATTCTTAAAACGCGATATCGCATCTCATTTCTATGTTTCATGGTAAGATGTAATATGATTTGCGAAGTGTCATGTATTCCTCGTCTACACTTCAAATGAATGTATATGCGACACTACCTTGCTAGGAAATAGCGTCTGCAGATGTCTAGGTATCGCAGCAATAGTGTTCTAATGCTTCTTAAAACGCGATATCGCATCTCATTTCTATGTTTCATGGTAAGATATAATATGATTTGCGAAGTGTCATGTATTCCTCGTCTACACTTCAAATGAATGTATATGCGACACTACCTTGCTAGGAAATAGCGTCTGCAGATGTCTAGGTATCGCAGCAATAGTGTTCTAATGCTTCTTAAAACACGATATCGCATCTCATTTCTATGTTTCATGGTAAGATATAATATGATTTGCGAAGTGTTATGCATTCCTCGTCTACACTTCAAATGAATGTAAATGCGACACTTCCTTGCAAGGAAATAGCGTTTGCAGATGTCTACGTATCGTAACAATAGATTTCTTGTGATTCTTAAAACGCGATATCGGATCTCATTTCTATGTTTCATGGTAAGATGTAATATGATTTGCGAAGTGTCATGTATTCCTCGTCTACACTTCAAATGAATGTAAATCTGACACTTCCTTGCAAGGAAATAGCGTTTGCGAATGTCTATCTATCGTAGCAATAGAGTTCTAATGCTTCTTCAAACGCGATATCGCATCCCATTTCTATGTTTCATGGTAAGATATAATATGATTTGCGAAGTGCTTTGTATTCCTCGTCTACACTTCAAATGAATGTAAATGCGACACTTCCTTGCAAGGAAATAGGGTTTGCAGATGTCTACGTATCGTAGCAATAGATTCCTTATGATTCTTAAAACGCGATATCGCATATCATTTCTATGTTTCACGGTAAGATATAATATGATTTGCGAAGTGTTATGCATTCCTCGTCTACACTTCAAATGAATGTGAATGCGACACATCCTTGCAAGGAAATAGCGTTTGCGAATGTCTACCTATCGTAGCAATAGTGTTCTAATGCTTCTTAAAACGCGATATCGCAACTCATTTCTATGTTTCATGGTAAGATATAATATGAATTGCGAAGTGTCATGTATACCTCGTCTACACTTCAAATGAGTGTAAATCTGACACTTCCTTGCAAGGAAATAGCGTTTGCGAATGTCTATCTATCGTAGCAATAGTGTTCTTATGATTCTTAAAACGCGATATCGCATCTCATTTCTATGTTTCATGGTAAGATATAATATGATTTGCGAAGTGTCATGTATTCCTCGTCTACACTTCAAATGAATGTATATGCGACACTACCTTGCTAGGAAATAGCGTTTGCAGATGTCTACGTATCGTAGCAATAGAGTTCTAATGCTTCTTCAAACGCGATATCGCATCTCATTTCTATGTTTCATGGTAAGATATAATATGATTTGCGAAGTGTTATGTATTCCTCGTCTACACTTCAAATGAATGTAAATGCGACACTTCCTTGCAAGGAAATAGCGTTTGCAGATGTCTACGTATCGTAGCAATAGAGTTCTTGTGATTCTTAAAACGCGAAATCGGATCTCATTTCTATGTTTCATGGTAAGATGTAATATGATTTGCGAAGTGTCATGTATTCCTCGTCTACACTTCAAATAAATGTATATGCGACACTACCTTGCTAGGAAATAGCGTCTGCAGATGTCTAGGTATCGCAGCAATAGAGTTCTAATGCTTCTTCAAACGCGATATCGCATCTCATTTCTATGTTTCATGGTAAGATATAATATGATTTGCGAAGTGTTATGTATTCCTCGTCTACACTTCAAATGAATGTAAATGCGACACTTCCTTGCAAGGAAATAGAGTTTGCAGATGTCTACGTATCGTAGCAATAAATTTCTTATGATTCTTAAAACGCGATATCGCATCTCATTTCTATGTTTCATGGTAAGATATAATATGATTTGCGAAGTGTTATGTATTCCTCGTCTACACTTCAAATGAATGTGAATGCGACACATCCTTGCAGGGAAATAGCGTTTGCGAATGTCTACCTATCGTAGCAATAGTGTTCTAATTCTTCTTAAAACGCGATATCGCATCTCATTTCTATGTTTCATGGTAAGATATAATATGATTTGCGAAGTGTTATGTATTCCTCGTCTACGATTCAAATGAATGTAAATGCGACACTTCCTTGCAAGGAAATAGCGTTTGCAGATGTCTACGTATCGTAGCAATAGAGTTCTTATGATTCTTAAAACGCGATATCGCATATCATTTCTATGTTTCACGGTAAGATATAATATGATTTGCGAAGTGTTATGCATTCCTCGTCTACACTTCAAATGAATGTGAATGCGACACATCCTTGCAAGGAAATAGCGTTTGCGAATGTCTACCTATCGTAGCAATAGTGTTCTAATGCTTCTTAAACCGCGATATCGCAACTCATTTCTATGTTTCATGGTAAGATATAATATGAATTGCGAAGTGTCATGTATACCTCGTCTACACTTCAAATGAGTGTAAATCTGACACTTCCTTGCAAGGAAATAGCGTTTGCGAATGTCTATCTATCGTAGCAATAGTGTTCTTATGATTCTTAAAACGCGATATCGCATCTCATTTCTATGTTTCATGGTAAGATATAATATGATTTGCGAAGTGTCATGTATTCCTCGTCTGCACTTCAAATGAATGTGAATGCGACACTTCCTCGCTAGGAAATAGCGTTTGCAGATGTCTACGTATCGTAGCAATAGAGTTCTAATGCTTCTTCAAACGCGATATCGCATCTCATTTCTATGTTTCATGGTAAGATATAATATGATTTGCGAAGTGTTATGTATTCCTCGTCTACACTTCAAATGAATGTAAATGCGACACTTCCTTGCTAGGAAATAGCGTTTGCAGTTGTCCACGTATCGTAGCAATAGATTTCTAATGTTTCTTAAAACGCGATATCGCATCTCATTTCTATGTTTCATGGTAAGATATAATATGATTTGCGAAGTGTCATGTATTCCTCGTCTACACTTCAAATGAATGTATATGCGACACTACCTTGCTAGGAAATAGCGTCCGCAGATGTCTAGGTATCGCAGCAATAGAGTTCTAATGCTTCTTCAAACGCGATATCGCATCTCATTTCTATGTTTCATGGTAAGATAAAATATGATTTGCGAAGTGTTATGTATTCCTCGTCTACACTTCAAATTAATGTAAATGCGACACTTCCTTGCAAGGAAATAGGGTTTGCAGATGTCTACGTATCGTAGCAATAGATTTCTTATGATTCTTAAAACGCGATATCGCATCTCATTTCTATGTTTCACGGTAAGATATAATATGATTTGCGAAGTGTTATGCATTCCTCGTCTACACTTCAAATGAATGTGAATGCGACACATCCTTGCAAGGAAATAGCGTTTGCGAATGTCTACCTATCGTAGCAATAGTGTTCTAATTCTTCTTAAAACGCGATATCGCAACTCATTTCTATGTTTCATGGTAAGATATAATATGATTTGCGAATGTCATGTATTCCTCGTCTACACTTCAAATGAATATAAATGCCACACTTCCCTGCTAGGAAATAGCGTCTGCAGATGTCCAGGTATCGTAGCAATAGAGTTCTAATGCTTCTTAAAACGCTATATCGCATCTCACTTCTATGTTTCATGGTAAGATATAATATGATTTGCGAAGTATCATGTATTCCTCGTCTACACTTCAAATGAATGTAAATGCGACACTTCCTCGCTAGGAAATAGCGTTTGAAGATGTCTACGTATCGTAGCAATAGATTTCTAATGCTTCTTAAAACGCGATATCGCAACTCATTTCTATGTTTCATGGTAAGATATAATATGATTTGCGAAGTATCATGTATTCCTCGTCTACACTTCAAATGAATGTAAATGCGACACTTCCTCGCTAGGAAATAGCGGTTGCAGATGTCCACGTATCGTAGCAATAGATTTCTAATGTTTCTTAAAACGCGATATCGCATCTCATTTCTATGTTTCATGGTAAGATATAATATGATTTGCGAAGTGTCATGTATTCCTCGTCTACACTTCAAATGTATGTAAATGCGTCACTTCCTTGCTAGGAAATAGCGTCTGCAGATGTCTAGGTATCGTAGCAATAGAGTTCTAATGCTTCTTCAAACGCGATATCGCATCTCATTTCTATGTTTCATGGTAAGATATAATATGATTTGCGAAGTGTCATGTATTCCTCGTCTACACTTCAAATGTATGTAAATGCGTCACTTCCTTGCTAGGAAATAGCGTCTGCAGATGTCTAGGTATCGTAGCAATAGAGTTCTAATGCTTCTTCAAACGCGATATCGCATCTCATTTCTATGTTTCATGGTAAGATATAATATGATTAGCGAAGTGTCATGTATTCCTCGTCTACACTTCAAATGAATGTAAATCTGACACTTCCTTGCAAGGAAATAGCGTTTGCGAATGTCTATCTATCGTAGCAATAGTGTTCTAATGATTCTTAAAACGCGATATTGCATCTCATTTCTATGTTTCATTGTAAGATATAATATGATTTGCGAAGTGTCATGTATTCCTCGTCTACACTTCAAATGAATGTAAATCTGACACTTCCTTGCAAGGAAATAGCGTTTGCGAATGTCTATCTATCGTAGCAATAGTGTTCTAATGCTTCTTAAAACGCGATATCGCATCTCATTTCTATGTTTCATGGTAAGATATAATATGATTTGCGAAGTGTTATGCATTCCTCGTCTACGATTCAAATGAATGTAAATGCGACACTTCCTTGCAAGGAAATAGCGTTTGCAGATGTCTACGTATCGTAGCAATAGAGTTCTTATGATTCTTAAAACGCGATATCGCATCTCATTTCTATGTTTCATGGTAAGATATAGTATGAGTTGCGAAGTGTCATGTATTCCTCGTCTACACTTCAAATGAATGTGAATGCGAAACTTCCTCGCTAGGAAATAGCGTTTGCAGATGTCTACGTATCGTAGGAATAGATTTCTTATGATTCTTAAAACGCGATATCGCATCTCATTTCTATGTTTCATGGTAAGATATAATATGATTTGCGAAGTGTTATGTATTCCTCGTCTACACTTCAAATGAATGTGAATGCGACACATCCTTGCAGGGAAATAGCGTTTGCGAATGTCTGCCTATCGTAGCAATAGTGTTCTAATGCTTCTTAAAACGCGATATCGCATCTCATTTCTATGTTTCATGGTAAGATATAATATGATTTGCGAAGTGTTATGTATTCCTCGTCTACACTTCAAATGAATGTGAATGCGACACTTCCTCGCTAGGAAATAGCGTTTGGAGATGTCTACGTATCGTAGCAATAGATTTCCAATGCCACTTAAAACGCGATATCGCATCTCATTTCTATGTTTCATGGTAAGTTATAATATGATTTGCGAAGTGTCATGTATTCCTCGTCTACACTTCAAATGAATGTAAATGCCACACTTCCCTGCTAGGAAATAGCGTCTGCATATGTCCAGGTATCGTAGCAATAGAGTTCTAATGCTTCTTAAAACGCTATATCGCATCTCATTTCTATCTTTCATGGTAAGATATAATATGATTTGCGAAGTATCATGTATTCCTCGTCTACACTTCAAATGAATGTGAATGCGACACTTCCTCGCTAGGAAATAGCGTCTGCAGATGTCCAGGTATCGTAGCAATAGAGTTCTAATGCTTCTTAAAACGCGATATCGCATCTCATTTCTATGTTTCATGGTAAAATATAATATGAATTGCGAAGTGTCATGTATACCTCGTCTACACTTCAAATGAATGTAAATGCGACACTTCCTTGCAAGGAAATAGCGTTTGCGAATGTCTATCTATTGTAGCAATAGTGTTCTAATGCTTCTTAAAACGCGATATCGCATCTCATTTCTATGTTTCATGGTAAGATATAATATGATTTGCGAAGTGTTATGCATTCCTCGTCTACGATTCAAATGAATGTAAATGCGACACTTCCTTGCAAGGAAATAGCGTTTGCAGATGTCTACGTATCGTAGCAATAGAGTTCTTATGATTCTTAAAACGCGATATCGCATCTCATTTCTATGTTTCATGGTAAGATGTAATATGATTTGCGAAGTGTCATGTATTCCTCGTCTACACTTCAAATGAATGTATATGCGACACTACCTTGCTAGGAAATAGCGTCTGCAGACGTCTAGGTATCGCAGCAATAGTGTTCTAATGCTTCTTAAAACGCGATATCGCATCTCATTTCTATGTTTCATGGTAAGATATAATATGATTTGCGAAGTGTTATGTATTCCTCGTCTACACTTCAAATGAATGTGAATGCGACACATCCTTGCAGGGAAATAGCGTTTGCGAATGTCTACCTATCGTAGCAATAGTGTTCTAATGCTTCTTAAAACGCGATATCGCATCTCATTTCTATGTTTCATGGTAAGATATAATATGATTTGCGAAGTGTTATGTATTCCTCGTCTACACTTCAAATGAATGTGAATGCGACACTTCCTCGCTAGGAAATAGCGTTTGGAGATGTCTACGTATCGTAGCAATAGATTTCCAATGCCACTTAAAACGCGATATCGCAACTCATTTCTATGTTTCATGGTAAGATATAATATGATTTGCGAAGTGTCATGTATTCCTCGTCTACACTTCAAATGTATGTAAATGCGTCACTTCCTTGCTAGGAAATAGCGTTTGCAGTTGTCCACGTATCGTAGCCATAGATTTCTAATGTTTCTTAAAACGCGACATCGCATCTCATTTCTATGTTTCATGGTAAGATATAATATGATTTGCGAAGTGTTATGTATTCCTCGTCTACACTTCAAATGAATATAAATGCGACACTTCCTTGCAAGGAAATAGCGTTTGCAGATGTCTACGTATCGTAGCAATAGAGTTCTTGTGATTCTTAAAACGCGATATCGGATCTCATTTCTATATTTCATGGTAAGATGTAATATGATTTGCGAAGTGTCATGTATTCCTCGTCTACACTTCAAATGAATGTATATGCGACACTTCCTTGCACGGAAATAGGGTTTGCAGATGTCTACGTATCGTAGCAATAGATTTCTTATGATTCTTAAAACGCGATATCGCATCTCATTTCTATGTTTCACGGTAAGATATAATATGATTTGCGAAGTGTTATGCATTCCTCGTCTACACTTCAAATGAATGTGAATGCGACACATCCTTGCAAGGAAATAGCGTTTGCGAATGTCTACCTATCGT
Organism: Xylocopa sonorina; assembly: GCF_050948175.1. Taxonomy (NCBI): domain Eukaryota; kingdom Metazoa; phylum Arthropoda; class Insecta; order Hymenoptera; family Apidae; genus Xylocopa; species Xylocopa sonorina. The sequence goes on from NW_027490232.1 coordinate 746,688, forward strand.
AGCAATAGTGTTCTAATGCTTCTTAAAACGCGATATCGCAACTCATTTCTATGTTTCATGGTAAGATATAATATGATTTGCGAATGTCATGTATTCCTCGTCTACACTTCAAATGAATGTAAATGCCACACTTCCCTGCTAGGAAATAGCGTCTGCAGATGTCCAGGTATCGTAGCAATAGAGTTCTAATGCTTCTTAAAACGCTATATCGCATCTCACTTCTATGTTTCATGGTAAGATATAATATGATTTGCGAAGTATCATGTATTCCTCGTCTACACTTCAAATGAATGTAAATGCGACACTTCCTCGCTAGGAAATAGCGTTTGCAGATGTCTACGTATCGTAGCAATAGATTTCTAATGCTTCTTAAAACGCGATATCGCAACTCATTTCTATGTTTCATGGTAAGATATAATATGATTTGCGAAGTATCATGTATTCCTCGTCTACACTTCAAATGAATGTAAATGCGACACTTCCTCGCTAGGAAATAGCGGTTGCAGATGTCCACGTATCGTAGCAATAGATTTCTAATGTTTCTTAAAACGCGATATCGCATCTCATTTCTATGTTTCATGGTAAGATATAATATGATTTGCGAAGTGTCATGTATTCCTCGTCTACACTTCAAATGTATGTAAATGCGTCACTTCCTTGCTAGGAAATAGCGTCTGCAGATGTCTAGGTATCGTAGCAATAGAGTTCTAATGCTTCTTCAAACGCGATATCTCATCTCATTTCTATGTTTCATGGTAAGATATAATATGATTTGCGAAGTGTCATGTATTCCTCGTCTACACATCAAATGTATGTAAATGCGTCACTTCCTTGCTAGGAAATAGCGTCTGCAGATGTATAGGTATCGTAGCAATAGCGTTCTAATCCTTCTTCAAACGAGATATCGCATCTCATTTCTATGTTTCATGGTAAGATATAATATGATTTGCGAAGTGTTATGTATTCCTCGGCTACACTTCAAATGAATGTGAATGCGACACATCCTTGCAAGGAAATGGCGTTTGCGAATGTCTACCTATCGTAGCAATAGTGTTCTAATGCTTCTTAAAACGCGATATCGCAACTCATTTCTATGTTTCATGGTAAGATATAATATGATTTGCGAATGTCATGTATTCCTCGTCTACACTTCAAATGAATGTAAATGCCACACTTCCCTGCTAGGAAATAGCGTCTGCAGATGTCCAGGTATCGTAGCAATAGAGTTCTAATGCTTCTTAAAACGCTATATCGCATCTCACTTCTATGTTTCATGGTAAGATATAATATGATTTGCGAAGTATCATGTATTCCTCGTCTACACTTCAAATGAATGTAAATGCGACACTTCCTCGCTAGGAAATAGCGTTTGCAGATGTCTACGTATCGTAGCAATAGATTTCTAATGCTTCTTAAAACGCGATATCGCAACTCATTTCTATGTTTCATGGTAAGATATAATATGATTTGCGAAGTATCATGTATTCCTCGTCTACACTTCAAATGAATGTAAATGCGACACTTCCTCGCTAGGAAATAGCGGTTGCAGATGTCCACGTATCGTAGCAATAGATTTCTAATGTTTCTTAAAACGCGATATCGCATCTCATTTCTATGTTTCATGGTAAGATATAATATGATTTGCGAAGTGTCATGTATTCCTCGTCTACACTTCAAATGTATGTAAATGCGTCACTTCCTTGCTAGGAAATAGCGTCTGCAGATGTCTAGGTATCGTAGCAATAGAGTTCTAATGCTTCTTCAAACGCGATATCGCATCTCATTTCTATGTTTCATGGTAAGATATAATATGATTTGCGAAGTGTTATGTATTCCTTGGCTACACTTCAAATGAATGTAAATGCGACACTTTCTTGCAAGGAAATAGCGTTTGCGGATGTCTACGTATCGTAGCAATAGAGTTCTTATGATTCTTAAAACGCGATATCGCATCTCATTTCTATGTTTCATGGTAAGATATAGTATGAGTTGCGAAGTGTCATGTATTCCTCGTCTACACTTCAAATGAATGTGAATGCGAATCTTCCTCGCTAGGAAATAGCGTTTGCAGATGTCTACGTATCGTAGCAATAGATTTCTTATGATTCTTAAAACGCGATATCGCATCTCATTTCTATGTTTCATGGTAAGATATAATATGATTTGCGAAGTGTTATGTATTCCTCGTCTACACTTCAAATGAATGTGAATGCGACACATCCTTGCAGGGAAATAGCGTTTGCGAATGTCTACCTATCGTAGCAATAGTGTTCTAATGCTTCTTAAAACGCGATATCGCATCTCATTTCTATGTTTCATGGTAAGATATAATATGATTTGCGAAGTGTTATGTATTCCTCGTCTACACTTCAAATGAATGTGAATGCGACACTTCCTCGCTAGGAAATAGCGTTTGGAGATGTCTACGTATCGTAGCAATAGATTTCCAATGCCACTTAAAACGCGATATCGCATCTCATTTCTATGTTTCATGGTAAGTTATAATATGATTTGCGAAGTGTCATGTATTCCTCGTCTACACTTCAAATGAATGTAAATGCCACACTTCCCTGCTAGGAAATAGCGTCTGCATATGTCCAGGTATCGTAGCAATAGAGTTCTAATGCTTCTTAAAACGCTATATCGCATCTCATTTCTATCTTTCATGGTAAGATATAATATGATTTGCGAAGTATCATGTATTCCTCGTCTACACTTCAAATGAATGTGAATGCGACACTTCCTCGCTAGGAAATAGCGTCTGCAGATGTCCAGGTATCGTAGCAATAGAGTTCTAATGCTTCTTAAAACGCGATATCGCATCTCATTTCTATGTTTCATGGTAAAATATAATATGAATTGCGAAGTGTCATGTATACCTCGTCTACACTTCAAATGAATGTAAATGCGACACTTCCTTGCAAGGAAATAGCGTTTGCGAATGTCTATCTATTGTAGCAATAGTGTTCTAATGCTTCTTAAAACGCGATATCGCATCTCATTTCTATGTTTCATGGTAAGATATAATATGATTTGCGAAGTGTTATGCATTCCTCGTCTACGATTCAAATGAATGTAAATGCGACACTTCCTTGCAAGGAAATAGCGTTTGCAGATGTCTACGTATCGTAGCAATAGAGTTCTTATGATTCTTAAAACGCGATATCGCATCCCATTTCTATGTTTCATGGTAAGATGTAATATGATTTGCGAAGTGTCATGTATTCCTCGTCTACACTTCAAATGAATGTATATGCGACACTACCTTGCTAGGAAATAGCGTCTGCAGATGTCTAGGTATCGCAGCAATAGTGTTCTAATGCTTCTTAAAACGCGATATCGCATCTCATTTCTATGTTTCATGGTAAGATATAATATGATTTGCGAAGTGTTATGTATTCCTCGTCTACACTTCAAATGAATGTGAATGCGACACATCCTTGCAGGGAAATAGCGTTTGCGAATGTCTACCTATCGTAGCAATAGTGTTCTAATGCTTCTTAAAACGCGATATCGCATCTCATTTCTATGTTTCATGGTAAGATATAATATGATTTGCGAAGTGTTATGTATTCCTCGTCTACACTTCAAATGAATGTGAATGCGACACTTCCTCACTAGGAAATAGCGTTTGGAGATGTCTACGTATCGTAGCAATAGATTTCCAATGCCACTTAAAACGCGATATCGCAACTCATTTCTATGTTTCATGGTAAGATATAATATGATTTGCGAAGTGTCATGTATTCCTCGTCTACACTTCAAATGTATGTAAATGCGTCACTTCCTTGCTAGGAAATAGCGTTTGCAGTTGTCCACGTATCGTAGCAATAGATTTCTAATGTTTCTTAAAACGCGATATCGCATCTCATTTCTATGTTTCATGGTAAGATATAATATGATTTGCGAAGTGTTATGTATCCCTCGTCTACACTTCAAATGAATATAAATGCGACACTTCCTTGCAAGGAAATAGCGTTTGCAGATGTCTACGTATCGTAGCAATAGAGTTCTTGTGATTCTTAAAACGCGATATCGGATCTCATTTCTATATTTCATGGTAAGATGTAATATGATTTGCGAAGTGTCATGTATTCCTCGTCTACACTTCAAATGAATGTATATGCGACACTACCTTGCTAGGAAATAGCGTTTGCAGATGTCTACGTATCGTAGCAATAGATTTCTAATGCTTCTTAAAACGCGATATCGCAACTCATTTCTATGTTTCATGGTAAGATATAATATGATTTGCGAAGTATCATGTATTCCTCGTCTACACTTCAAATGAATGTAAATGCGACACTTCCTCGCTAGGAAATAGCGGTTGCAGATGTCCACGTATAGTAGCAATAGATTTCTAATGTTTCTTAAAACGCGATATCGCATCTCATTTCTATGTTTCATGGTAAGATATAATATGATTTGCGAAGTGTCATGTATTCCTCGTCTACACTTCAAATGTATGTAAATGCGTCACTTCCTTGCTAGGAAATAGCGTCTGCAGATGTCTAGGTATCGTAGCAATAGAGTTCTAATGCTTCTTCAAACGCGATATCGCATCTCATTTCTATGTTTCATGGTAAGATATAATATGATTTGCGAAGTGTCATGTATTCCTCGTCTACACTTCAAATGTATGTAAATGCGTCACTTCCTTGCTAGGAAATAGCGTCTGCAGATGTCTAGGTATCGTAGCAATAGCGTTCTATTCCTTCTTCAAACGAGATATCGCATCTCATTTCTATGTTTCATGGTAAGATATAATATGATTTGCGAAGTGTTATGTATTCCTCGGCTACACTTCAAATGAATGTAAATGCGACACTTTCTTGCAAGGAAATAGCGTTTGCGGATGTCTACGTATCGTAGCAATAGAGTTCTTATGATTCTTAAAACGCGATATCGCATCTCATTTCTATGTTTCATGGTAAGATATAGTATGAGTTGCGAAGTGTCATGTATTCCTCGTCTACACTTCAAATGAATGTGAATGCGAATCTTCCTCGCTAGGAAATAGCGTTTGCAGATGTCTACGTATCGTAGCAATAGATTTCTTATGATTCTTAAAACGCGATATCGCATCTCATTTCTATGTTTCATGGTAAGATATAATATGATTTGCGAAGTATCATGTATTCCTCGTCTACACTTCAAATGAATGTGAATGCGACACTTCCTCGCTAGGAAATAGCGTCTGCAGATGTCCAGGTATCGTAGCAATAGTGTTCTAATGCTTCTTAAAACGCGATATCGCATCTCATTTCTATGTTTCATGGTAAGATATAATATGATTTGCGAAGTGTTATGTATTCCTCGTCTACACTTCAAATGAATGTGAATGCGACACTTCCTCGCTAGGAAATAGCGTTTGGAGATGTCTACGTATCGTAGCAATAGATTTCCAATGCCACTTAAAACGCGATATCGCATCTCATTTCTATGTTTCATGGTAAGTTATAATATGATTTGCGAAGTGTCATGTATTCCTCGTCTACACTTCAAATGAATGTAAATGCCACACTTCCCTGCTAGGAAATAGCGTCTGCATATGTCCAGGTATCGTAGCAATAGAGTTCTAATGCTTCTTAAAACGCTATATCGCATCTCATTTCTATCTTTCATGGTAAGATATAATATGATTTGCGAAGTATCATGTATTCCTCGTCTACACTTCAAATGAATGTGAATGCGACACTTCCTCGCTAGGAAATAGCGTCTGCAGATGTCCAGGTATCGTAGCAATAGAGTTCTAATGCTTCTTAAAACGCGATATCGCATCTCATTTCTATGTTTCATGGTAAAATATAATATGAATTGCGAAGTGTCATGTATACCTCGTCTACACTTCAAATGAATGTAAATGCGACACTTCCTTGCAAGGAAATAGCGTTTGCGAATGTCTATCTATTGTAGCAATAGTGTTCTAATGCTTCTTAAAACGCGATATCGCATCTCATTTCTATGTTTCATGGTAAGATATAATATGATTTGCGAAGTGTTATGCATTCCTCGTCTACGATTCAAACGAATGTAAATGCGACACTTCCTTGCAAGGAAATAGCGTTTGCAGATGTCTACGTATCGTAGCAATAGAGTTCTTATGATTCTTAAAACGCGATATCGCATCCCATTTCTATGTTTCATGGTAAGATGTAATATGATTTGCGAAGTGTCACGTATTCCTCGTCTACACTTCAAATGAATGTATATGCGACACTACCTTGCTAGGAAATAGCGTCTGCAGATGTCTAGGTATCGCAGCAATAGTGTTCTAATGCTTCTTAAAACGCGATATCGCATCTCATTTCTATGTTTCATGGTAAGATATAATATGATTTGCGAAGTGTTATGTATTCCTCGTCTACACTTCAAATGAATGTGAATGCGACACATCCTTGCAGGGAAATAGCGTTTGCGAATGTCTACCTATCGTAGCAATAGTGTTCTAATGCTTCTTAAAACGCGATATCGCATCTCATTTCTATGTTTCATGGTAAGATATAATATGATTTGCGAAGTGTTATGTATTCCTCGTCTACACTTCAAATGAATGTGAATGCGACACTTCCTCGCTAGGAAATAGCGTTTGGAGATGTCTACGTATCGTAGCAATAGATTTCCAATGCCACTTAAAACGCGATATCGCAACTCATTTCTATGTTTCATGGTAAGATATAATATGATTTGCGAAGTGTCATGTATTCCTCGTCTACACTTCAAATGTATGTAAATGCGTCACTTCCTTGCTAGGAAATAGCGTTTGCAGTTGTCCACGTATCGTAGCAATAGATTTCTAATGTTTCTTAAAACGCGATATCGCATCTCATTTCTATGTTTCATGGTAAGATATAATATGATTTGCGAAGTGTTATGTATCCCTCGTCTACACTTCAAATGAATATAAATGCGACACTTCCTTGCAAGGAAATAGCGTTTGCAGATGTCTACGTATCGTAGCAATAGAGTTCTTGTGATTCTTAAAACGCGATATCGGATCTCATTTCTATATTTCATGGTAAGATGTAATATGATTTGCGAAGTGTCATGTATTCCTCGTCTACACTTCAAATGAATGTATATGCGACACTACCTTGCTAGGAAATAGCGTCTGCAGATGTCTAGGTATCGCAGCAATAGAGTTCTAATGCTTCTTCAAACGCGATATCGCATCTCATTTCTATGTTTCATGGTAAGATATAATATGATTTGCGAAGTGTTATGTATTCCTCGTCTACACTTCAAATGAATGTAAATGCGACACTTCCTTGCAAGGAAATAGCGTTTGCAGATGTCTACGTATCGTAGCAATAGAGTTCTTGTGATTCTTAAAACGCGATATCGGATCTCATTTCTATGTTTCATTGTAAGATGTAATATGATTTGCGAAGTGTCATGTATTCCTCGTCTACACTTCAAATGAATGTATATGCGACACTACCTTGCTAGGAAATAGCGTCTGCAGATGTCTAGGTATCGCAGCAATAGAGTTCTTATGATTCTTAAAACGCGATATCGCATCTCATTTCTATGTTTCATGGTAAGATGTAATATGATTTGCGAAGTGTCATGTATTCCTCGTCTACACTTCAAATGAATGTATATGCGACACTACCTTGCTAGGAAATAGCGTCTGCAGATGTCTAGGTATCGCAGCAATAGTGTTCTAATGCTTCTTAAAACGCGATATCGCATCTCATTTCTATGTTTCATGGTAAGATATAATATGATTTGCGAAGTGTTATGTATTCCTCGTCTACACTTCAAATGAATGTGAATGCGACACATCCTTGCAGGGAAATAGCGTTTGCGAATGTCTACCTATCGTAGCAATAGTGTTCTAATGCTTCTTAAAACGCGATATCGCATCTCATTTCTATGTTTCATGGTAAGATATAATATGATTTGCGAAGTGTTATGTATTCCTCGTCTACACTTCAAATGAATGTGAATGCGACACTTCCTCGCTAGGAAATAGCGTTTGGAGATGTCTACGTATCGTAGCAATAGATTTCCAATGCCACTTAAAACGCGATATCGCAACTCATTTCTATGTTTCATGGTAAGATATAATATGATTTGCGAAGTGTCATGTATTCCTCGTCTACACTTCAAATGTATGTAAATGCGTCACTTCCTTGCTAGGAAATAGCGTTTGCAGTTGTCCACGTATCGTAGCCATAGATTTCTAATGTTTCTTAAAACGCGACATCGCATCTCATTTCTATGTTTCATGGTAAGATATAATATGATTTGCGAAGTGTTATGTATTCCTCGTCTACACTTCAAATGAATATAAATGCGACACTTCCTTGCAAGGAAATAGCGTTTGCAGATGTCTACGTATCGTAGCAATAGAGTTCTTGTGATTCTTAAAACGCGATATCGGATCTCATTTCTATATTTCATGGTAAGATGTAATATGATTTGCGAAGTGTCATGTATTCCTCGTCTACACTTCAAATGAATGTATATGCGACACTTCCTTGCAAGGAAATAGGGTTTGCAGATGTCTACGTATCGTAGCAATAGATTTCTTATGATTCTTAAAACGCGATATCGCATCTCATTTCTATGTTTCACGGTAAGATATAATATGATTTGCGAAGTGTTATGCATTCCTCGTCTACACTTCAAATGAATGTGAATGCGACACATCCTTGCAAGGAAATAGCGTTTGCGAATGTCTACCTATCGTAGCAATAGTGTTCTAATGCTTCTTAAAACGCGATATCGCAACTCATTTCTATGTTTCATGGTAAGATATAATATGATTTGCGAATGTCATGTATTCCTCGTCTACACTTCAAATGAATGTAAATGCCACACTTCCCTGCTAGGAAATAGCGTCTGCAGATGTCCAGGTATCGTAGCAATAGAGTTCTAATGCTTCTTAAAACGCTATATCGCATCTCACTTCTATGTTTCATGGTAAGATATAATATGATTTGCGAAGTATCATGTATTCCTCGTCTACACTTCAAATGAATGTAAATGCGACACTTCCTCGCTAGGAAATAGCGTTTGCAGATGTCTACGTATCGTAGCAATAGATTTCTAATGCTTCTTAAAACGCGATATCGCAACTCATTTCTATGTTTCATGGTAAGATATAATATGATTTGCGAAGTATCATGTATTCCTCGTCTACACTTCAAATGAATGTAAATGCGACACTTCCTCGCTAGGAAATAGCGGTTGCAGATGTCCACGTATCGTAGCAATAGATTTCTAATGTTTCTTAAAACGCGATATCGCATCTCATTTCTATGTTTCATGGTAAGATATAATATGATTTGCGAAGTGTCATGTATTCCTCGTCTACACTTCAAATGTATGTAAATGCGTCACTTCCTTGCTAGGAAATAGCGTCTGCAGATGTCTAGGTATCGTAGCAATAGAGTTCTAATGCTTCTTCAAACGCGATATCGCATCTCATTTCTATGTTTCATGGTAAGATATAATATGATTTGCGAAGTGTCATGTATTCCTCGTCTACACTTCAAATGTATGTAAATGCGTCACTTCCTTGCTAGGAAATAGCGTCTGCAGATGTCTAGGTATCGTAGCAATAGCGTTCTAATCCTTCTTCAAACGAGATATCGCATCTCATTTCTATGTTTCATGGTAAGATATAATATGATTTGCGAAGTGTTATGTATTCCTCGGCTACACTTCAAATGAATGTAAATGCGACACTTTCTTGCAAGGAAATAGCGTTTGCGGATGTCTACGTATCGTAGCAATAGATTTCTTATGATTCTTAAAACGCGATATCGCATCTCATTTCTATGTTTCATGGTAAGATATAATATGATTTGCGAAGTGTTATGTATTCCTCGTCTACACTTCAAATGAATGTAAATGCGACACTTCATTGCAAGGAAATAGCGTTTGCAGATGTCTACGGATCGTAGCAATAGTGTTCTTATGATTCTTAAAACGCGATATAGCATCACATTTCTATGTTTCATGGTAAAATATAATATGATTTGCGAAGTGTTATGTATTCCTCGTCTACACTTCAAATGAATGTAAATGCGACACTTCCTTGCAAGGAAATAGCGTTTGCAGATGTCTACGTATCGTAGCAATAGAGTTCTGATGATTCTTAAAACGCGATATCGCATCTCATTTCTATGTTTCATGGTAAGATATAATATGATTTGCGAAGTGTTATGTATTCTTCGTCTACACTTCAAATGAATGTAAATGCGACACTTTCTTGCAAGGAAATAGCGTTTGCTGATGTCTACGTATCGTAGCAATGGATTTCTGCTGCTTCTTAAAACGCGATATCGCATCTCATTTCTATGTTTCATGCTAAGATATAATATGATTTGCGAAGTGTTATGTATTCCTCGCCTATACTTCAAATGAATGTAAATGCGACACTTCCTTGCAAGGAAATATCGTTTGCAAATGTCTACCTATCGTAGCAATAGTGCTCTAATGCTTCTTATAACGCGATATCGCATCTCATTTCTATGTTTCATGGTAAGATATAATATGATTTGCGAAGTGTTATGTATTCCTCGTCTACACTTCAAATGAATGTAAATGCGACACTTCTTTGCAAGGAAATAGCGTTTGCAGATGTCTACGGATCGTAGCAATAGTGTTCTTATGATTCTTAAAACGCGATATAGCATCACATTTCTATGTTTCATGGTAAAATATAATATGATTTGCGAAGTGTCATGTATTCCTCGTCTACACTTCAAATGAATGTAAATGCGACACTTTCTTGCAAGGAAATAGCGTTTGCTGATGTCTACGTATCGTAGCAATGGATTTCTGCTGCTTGTTAAAACGCGATATCGCATCTCATTTCTATGTTTCATGCTAAGATATAATATGATTTGCGAAGTGTTATGTATTCCTCGTCTACACTTCAAATGAATGTAAATGCGACACTTCCTTGCAAGGAAATAGCGTTTGCAGATGTCTACGTATCGTAGCAATAGATTTCTAATGCTTCTTAAAACGCGATATCGCAACTCATTTCTATGTTTCATGGTAAGATATAATATGATTTGCGAAGTATCATGTATTCCTCGTCTACACTTCAAATGAATGTAAATGCGACACTTCCTCGCTAGGAAATAGCGGTTGCAGATGTCCACGTATCGTAGCAATAGATTTCTAATGTTTCTTAAAACGCGATATCGCATCTCATTTCTATGTTTCATGGTAAGATATAATATGATTTGCGAAGTGTCATGTATTCCTCGTCTACACTTCAAATGTATGTAAATGCGTCACTTCCTTGCTAGGAAATAGCGTCTGCAGATGTCTAGGTATCGTAGCAATAGAGTTCTAATGCTTCTTCAAACGCGATATCGCATCTCATTTCTATGTTTCATGGTAAGATATAATATGATTTGCGAAGTGTCATGTATTCCTCGTCTACACTTCAAATGTATGTAAATGCGTCACTTCCTTGCTAGGAAATAGCGTCTGCAGATGTCTAGGTATCGTAGCAATAGCGTTCTAATCCTTCTTCAAACGAGATATCGCATCTCATTTCTATGTTTCATGGTAAGATATAATATGATTTGCGAAGTGTTATGTATTCCTCGGCTACACTTCAAATGAATGTGAATGCGACACATCCTTGCAAGGAAATAGCGTTTGCGAATGTCTACCTATCGTAGCAATAGTGTTCTATTGCTTCTTAAAACGCGATATCGCAACTCATTTCTATGTTTCATGGTAAGATATAATATGATTTGCGAAGTGTCATGTATTCCTCGTCTACACTTCAAATGTATGTAAATGCGTCACTTCCTTGCTAGGAAATAGCGTCTGCAGATGTCTAGGTATCGTAGCAATAGAGTTCTAATGCTTCTTCAAACGCGATATCGCATCTCATTTCTATGTTTCATGGTAAGATATAATATGATTTGCGAAGTGTCATGTATTCCTCGTCTACACTTCAAATGTATGTAAATGCGTCACTTCCTTGCTAGGAAATAGCGTCTGCAGATGTCTAGGTATCGTAGCAATAGCGTTCTAATCCTTCTTCAAACGAGATATCGCATCTCATTTCTATGTTTCATGGTAAGATATAATATGATTTGCGAAGTGTTATGTATTCCTCGGCTACACTTCAAATGAATGTAAATGCGACACTTTCTTGCAAGGAAATAGCGTTTGCAGATGTCTACGTATCGTAGCAATAGAGTTCTTATGATTCTTAAAACGCGATATCGCATCTCATTTCTATGTTTCATGGTAAGATATAGTATGAGTTGCGAAGTGTCATGTATTCCTCGTCTACACTTCAAATGAATGTGAATGCGAATCTTCCTCGCTAGGAAATAGCGTTTGCAGATGTCTACGTATCGTAGCAATAGATTTCTTATGATTCTTAAAACGCGATATCGCATCTCATTTCTATGTTTCATGGTAAGATATAATATGATTTGCGAAGTGTTATGTATTCCTCGTCTACACTTCAAATGAATGTGAATGCGACACATCCTTGCAGGGAAATAGCGTTTGCGAATGTCTACCTATCGTAGCAATAGTGTTCTAATGCTTCTTAAAACGCGATATCGCATCTCATTTCTATGTTTCATGGTAAGATATAATATGATTTGCGAAGTGTTATGTATTCCTCGTCTACACTTCAAATGAATGTGAATGCGACACTTCCTCGCTAGGAAATAGCGTTTGGAGATGTCTACGTATCGTAGCAATAGATTTCCAATGCCACTTAAAACGCGATATCGCATCTCATTTCTATGTTTCATGGTAAAATATAATATGAATTGCGAAGTGTCATGTATACCTCGTCTACACTTCAAATGAATGTAAATGCGACACTTGCTTGCAAGGAAATAGCGTTTGCGAATGTCTATCTATTGTAGCAATAGTGTTCTAATGCTTCTTAAAACGCGATATCGCATCTCATTTCTATGTTTCATGGTAAGATATAATATGATTTGCGAAGTGTTATGCATTCCTCGTCTACGATTCAAATGAATGTAAATGCGACACTTCCTTGCAAGGAAATAGCGTTTGCAGATGTCTACGTATCGTAGCAATAGAGTTCTTATGATTCTTAAAACGCGATATCGCATCCCATTTCTATGTTTCATGGTAAGATGTAATATGATTTGCGAAGTGTCATGTATTCCTCGTCTACACTTCAAATGAATGTATATGCGACACTACCTTGCCAGGAAATAGCGTCTGCAGATGTCTAGGTATCGCAGCAATAGTGTTCTAATGCTTCTTAAAACGCGATATCGCATCTCATTTCTATGTTTCATGGTAAGATATAATATGATTTGCGAAGTGTTATGTATTCCTCGTCTACACTTCAAATGAATGTGAATGCGACACATCCTTGCAGGGAAATAGCGTTTGCGAATGTCTACCTATCGTAGCAATAGTGTTCTAATGCTTCTTAAAACGCGATATCGCATCTCATTTCTATGTTTCATGGTAAGATATAATATGATTTGCGAAGTGTTATGTATTCCTCGTCTACACTTCAAATGAATGTGAATGCGACACTTCCTCGCTAGGAAATAGCGTTTGGAGATGTCTACGTATCGTAGCAATAGATTTCCAATGCCACTTAAAACGCGATATCGCATCTCATTTCTATGTTTCATGGTAAGTTATAATATGATTTGCGAAGTGTCATGTATTCCTCGTCTACACTTCAAATGAATGTAAATGCCACACTTCCCTGCTAGGAAATAGCGTCTGCATATGTCCAGGTATCGTAGCAATAGAGTTCTAATGCTTCTTAAAACGCTATATCGCATCTCATTTCTATCTTTCATGGTAAGATATAATATGATTTGCGAAGTATCATGTATTCCTCGTCTACACTTCAAATGAATGTGAATGCGACACTTCCTCGCTAGGAAATAGCGTCTGCAGATGTCCAGGTATCGTAGCAATAGAGTTCTAATGCTTCTTAAAACGCGATATCGCATCTCATTTCTATGTTTCATGGTAAAATATAATATGAATTGCGAAGTGTCATGTATACCTCGTCTACACTTCAAATGAATGTAAATGCGACACTTGCTTGCAAGGAAATAGCGTTTGCGAATGTCTATCTATTGTAGCAATAGTGTTCTAATGCTTCTTAAAACGCGATATCGCATCTCATTTCTATGTTTCATGGTAAGATATAATATGATTTGCGAAGTGTTATGCATTCCTCGTCTACGATTCAAATGAATGTAAATGCGACACTTCCTTGCAAGGAAATAGCGTTTGCAGATGTCTACGTATCGTAGCAATAGAGTTCTTATGATTCTTAAAACGCGATATCGCATCCCATTTCTATGTTTCATGGTAAGATGTAATATGATTTGCGAAGTGTCATGTATTCCTCGTCTACACTTCAAATGAATGTATATGCGACACTACCTTGCCAGGAAATAGCGTCTGCAGATGTCTAGGTATCGCAGCAATAGTGTTCTAATGCTTCTTAAAACGCGATATCGCATCTCATTTCTATGTTTCATGGTAAGATATAATATGATTTGCGAAGTGTTATGTATTCCTCGTCTACACTTCAAATGAATGTGAATGCGACACATCCTTGCAGGGAAATAGCGTTTGCGAATGTCTACCTATCGTAGCAATAGTGTTCTAATGCTTCTTAAAACGCGATATCGCATCTCATTTCTATGTTTCATGGTAAGATATAATATGATTTGCGAAGTGTTATGTATTCCTCGTCTACACTTCAAATGAATGTGAATGCGACACTTCCTCGCTAGGAAATAGCGTTTGGAGATGTCTACGTATCGTAGCAATAGATTTCCAATGCCACTTAAAACGCGATATCGCAACTCATTTCTATGTTTCATGGTAAGATATAATATGATTTGCGAAGTGTCATGTATTCCTCGTCTACACTTCAAATGTATGTAAATGCGTCACTTCCTTGCTAGGAAATAGCGTTTGCAGTTGTCCACGTATCGTAGCAATAGATTTCTAATGTTTCTTAAAACGCGATATCGCATCTCATTTCTATGTTTCATGGTAAGATATAATATGATTTGCGAAGTGTTATGTATTCCTCGTCTACACTTCAAATGAATGTAAATGCGACACTTCCTTGCAAGGAAATAGCGTTTGCAGATGTCTACGTATCGTAGCAATAGAGTTCTTGTGATTCTTAAAACGCGATATCGGATCTCATTTCTATGTTTCATGGTAAGATATAATATGATTTGCGAAGTCTTATGTATTCCTCGTCTACACATCAAATGAACGTAAATGCGACAATTCCTTGCAAGGAAAAAGCGTTTGCAGATGTCTACGTATCGTAGCAATAGAGTTCTTGTGATTCTTAAAACGCGATATCGCACCTCATTTCTATGTTTCATGGTAAGGTATAACATGATTTGCGAATTGTTATGTATTCATCGTCTACACTTCAAATGAATGTAAATGCGACACTTCCTTGCAAGGAAATAGCGTTTGCAGATGTCTACGTATCGTAGCAATAGAGTTCTTATGATTCTTAAAACGCGATATCGCATCTCATTTCTATGTTTCATGGTAAGATATAATATGATTTGCTAAGTGTTATGTATTCCTCGTCTACACTTCAAATGAATGTAAATGCGACACTTCCTTGCAAGGAAATAACGTTTGCAGATGTCGACGTATGGTAGCAATAGAGTTCTTATGATGCTTAAAACGCGAAATCGCATCTCATTTCTATGTTTCACGGCAAGATATAATATGACTTGCGAAGTGTTATGTATTCCTCGTCTACACTTCAAATGAATGTAAATGCGACACTTCCTTGCAAGGAAATAGCGTTTGCAGATGTCGACGTATGGTAGCAATAGAGTTCTTATGATTCTTAAAACGCGATATCGCATCTCATTTCTATGCTTCACGGCAAGATATAATAGGATTTGCGAAGTGTTATGTATTCCTCGTCTACACTTCAAATGAATGTAAATGCGACACTTCCTTGCAAGGAAATAGCGTTTGCAGATGTCTACGTATCGTAGCAATAGAGTTCAAATGCTTCATAAAACCAGATATCGCATGTCATTTCTATGTTTCATGGTAAGATATAATATGATTTGCGAAGTCTTATGTATTCCTCGTCTACACTTCAAATGAACGTAAATGTGACAATTCCTTGCAAGGAAATAGCGTTTGCAGATGTCTACGTATCGTAGCAATAGATTTCTAATGCTTCTTAAAACGCGATATCGCATCTCATTTCTATGTTTCATGGTAAGATATAATATGATTTGCGAAGTGTCATGTATTCCTCGTCTACACTTCAAATGAATGTAAATGCGACACTTCCTTGCAAGGAAATAACCTTTGCAGATGTCTACGTATCAAAGAAATAGAGTTCAAATGCTTCTTAAAACGCGATATCGCATCTCACTTCTATGTTGCATGATAAAAATAATATTCATTGTAAAGTGTTATGCATTCCTCGTCTACACTTCAAGTGAATGTAAATGCGACACTTCCTTGCAAGGAAATAGCGTTTGCAAATGTCTACCTATCGCAGCAATGGTGTTCTAATGCTCCTTAAAACGCGATATCGCACCTCATTTCTATGTTTCATGGTAAGATATAATATGATTTGCGAAGTGTCATGTATTCCTCGTCTACACTTCAAATGAATGTAAATGCGACACTTCCTTGCTAGGAAATAGCGTCTGCAGATGTCTAGGTATCGTAGCAATTCAGTTCTAATGCTTCTTAAAACGCGATATCGCATCTCATTTCTATGTTTCATGGTAAGATATAATATTCATTGCGAAGTGTTATGCATTCCTCATCTACACTTCAAATGAATGTAAGTGCGACACTTCCTTGCAAGGAAATAGCGTTTGCAGATGTCTACGTATCGAAGCAATAGAGTTCAAATGCTTCTTAAAACGAGATATCGCATCTCATTTCTATGTTTCATGGTAAGATATAATATGATTTGCGAAGTGTTATGCACTCCTCGTCTACACTTCAAGTGAATGTAAATGCGACAGTTCCTTGCAAGGAAAGAGCGTTTGCAGATGTCTACGTATCGTAGCAATAGAGTTCCTATGATTCTTAAAACGCGATATCGCATCTCATTTCTATGTTTCATGGTAAGATATAATATGATTTGCGAAGTGTTATGTATTCCTCGTCTACACTTCAAATGAATGTAAATGCGACACTTCCTTGCAAGGAAATAGCGTTTGCAAACGTCTACCTATCGTAGCAATAGAGTTCCAATTCTTCTTAAAACGCGATATCGCATCTCATTTCTATGTTTCATGGTAAGATATAATATGATTTGCGAAGTGTTATGTATTCCTCGTCTACACTTCAAATGAATGTAAATGCGACACTTCCTTGCAAGGAAATAGCCTTCGCAGATGTCTATGTATCGTAGTAATAGGTTTCTAATGCTTCTTAAAACGCGATATCGCATCTCATTTCTATGTTTCATGGTAAGATATAATATGATTTGCGAAGTGTTATGTATTCCTCGTCTACACTTCAAATGAATGTAAATGCGACACTTCCTTGCAAGGAAATAGCGTTTGCAGATGTGTACGAATCGTAGCAATAGAGTTCTTATGATTCTTAGAACGCGATATCGCATCTCATTTCTATGTTTCATGGTAAGATATAATATGATTTGCGAAGTGTTATGTATTCCTCACCTACACTTCAAATGAATGTAAATGCGACACTTCCTTGCAAGGAAATAGCGTTTGCACACGTCTACCTATCGTAGCAATAGAGTTCTAATGCTTCTTAAAACGCGATCTCGCATCTCATTTCTATGTTTCATGGTAAGATATAATATGATTTGCGAAGTGTTATGTATTCCTCGTCTACACTTGAAATGAATGTAAATGCGACACTTCCTTGCAAGGAAATAGCGTTTGCAAACGTCTACCTATCGTAGCAATAGTGTTCTAATGCTTCTTAAAACGCGATATCGCATCTCATTTCTATATTTCATGGTAAGATATAATATAATTTGCGAAGTGTCATGTATTCCTCGTCTACACTTCAAATGAATGTAGATGCCACACTTCCCTGCTAGGAAATAGCGTCTGCAGATGTCTAGGTATCGTAGCAATAGAGTTCGAATGCTCCTTAAAACGCGATATCGCACCTCATTTCTATGTTTCATGGTAAGATATAATATGATTTGCGAAGTGTTATGTATTCCTCGTCTACACTTCAAATGAATGTAAATGCGACTCTTCCTTGCAAGGAAATAGCGTTTGCAGATGTCGACGTATCGTAGCAATAGAGTTCTTATGATTCTTAAAACGCGATATCACATCTCATTTCTATGTTTCATGGCAAGATATAATATGATTTGCGAAGTGTTATGTATTCCTCGTCTACACATCAAATGAATGTAAACGCGACACTTCCTTGCAAGGAAATAGCGTTTACAGATGTCTACGTATCGAAGCAATAGAGTTCAAATGCTTCATAAAACGAGATATCGCATCTCATTTCTATGTTTCATGGTAAGATATAATATTCATTGCGAAGTGTTATGCATTCCTCGTCTACACTTCAAATGAATGTAAATGCGACACTTCCTTGCAAGGAAATAGCGTTTGCAGATGTCTACGTATCGTAGCAATAGAGTTCTTATGATTCTTAAAACGAGATGTCGCATCTCATTTCTATGTTTCATGGTAAGATATAATATGGTTTGCGATGTGTTATGTATTCCTCGTCTACACTTCAAATGAATGTGAATGCGACACTTCCTCGCTAGGAAGTAGCGTTTGGAGATGTCTACGTATCGTAGCAATAGATTTCTAATGCTTCTTAAAACGCGATATCGCATCTCATTTCTGTGTTTCATGGTAGGATATAATATGATTTGCGAAGTGTTATGTATTCCTCGTCTACACTTCAAATGAATGTAAATGCGACACTTCCTTGCAAGGAAATAGCGTTTGCAGATGTCTACGTATCGAAGCAATAGATTTCAAATGCTTCTTAAAACGAGATATCGCATCTCATTTCTATGTTTAATGGTAACATATAATATGATTTGCGAAGTGTTATGCACTCCTCGTCTACTGTGACGTCAGGCGTAGCGCCTGCCACCCATCAGCCTCCTCACCGCCTCCAGCATCAACCCCTGCACGCAGGCAACCTGCCGTACACGCCTGCAGATTCAGCAACCAGCAGCGTTCGCGCGCGCACAGGTGCACGCGCTCACACGCACGTAGGAACACCTCTTTCTCGCTCGCACCAACGAGCAACGCTGTCTCGCTCGCACCTACGAGCAACCCCGCCTCCCTCGCATCGAGGACTCCGTCCAGAGGGAAGAAGTCGCAGCCCGTCACCGGAATGGGGACTGTTCCAGTTTAGGGAACCAACATTGCCAGACCCTGTATACTATTTTTAACTCATATATTACATCTATGTACATGTATTATAATCCTAAATCTAAGTACTCATGACACATATTGTAACACGCCACAACACACACGTAATTCTAAGTCCGTAGGTATATGATTATATATTAAGACGCGCCTGCGCCAACGACACGCGCAGCTAGCCCCACCACGAGCCGCGAGTCCCCACTCGCTGGACCACGCGCTCCCCACTACGAGCGCCCGCGACCGAAGCGCCTCGCGAACCGAGGAGGTCCGAGACGCGACTCCAGAGAGTCAGTCTACTTCGAGATTCCAGTCCGAGGAGTCGAATCCTCCAGTACCATTTCTTATACTCGAGCCATTAGCCGCCTCAATGTGGGGTCTAGGCTACGCGCTAGTATTTCTATTTCCTTAGTTCTAACTTAGAATAATTTCAACTTTGTATAATTTTAACTTAGAATATATTCCATTTATTTTACTACATCTAGTTTTGAGTTTAATACCATATCTACTAATTCCTATATCTACTAAATCAAAATACCACTTCTCGCGCTTAATACAAACAGTAACAACGAATTCTTCCACGTGTCTCTTCCATACAACTGGGTAGCTTCCCATCACCTCGAAGGAGTATAGAACTCAGCTTTGCAGAGTTGCGATAGAGCGGACCGCCGCTTATCCTTCCGAGCATTGTCTGTTAGTACAGAAAACTCTGGGTGAATGGGGCGTGATTCCGGTTCGCGAAGAACACGACGCGCGGGTAGGAAGAATTTCCTTCGCTCACTTGTGCGTGGATACGTGGGTAACGTATCCCGGATCCCCTTGTACCAGCAACCTGTCTCCGCACCTGTTCAGCAGCATCTCTCCGAAGTCTCCAGCAACGCCGAGTCTTCTGTTTCCGCAGCCGAGGTTGCTGCGATATCTACAGTCTCCACCGAATCCGCTTCGCATCCGAGTCGCAGTTTCCCGCTTCGCTGGAAGCTCATTGAATTATCAACCTCAATCAACAGGCCAGCTCCTACGTCGATACCAATCAACGATCCACGGCGAGAATTTTACCAACGTATCGAGAACGAAATCAGCAAAGGTAATATTTCCAACTCCTAATATCCGCGAATCGCGAGTGTTTTGTCCGTGTCGCGTTAGCTGAAATAGTCGAACCCGGTCGTAACGCGTTTCCGCGGACCGAATTTCGAACAAATAGGCTAGTGTCGTGAAGCCTCCGGATATACGAAAAGTTATTTCGCCGGACGTGACATAAAATTGGTGACAGCGGTGGGATTGTCGCGCATACTCTGCTGTAATTCGACTGATAGAGTACGCGAACAGCCATGGCTACGCGCACGCCAATAAAACGCACGCGACTGCAAACTCAAAAGGATTCCGCTATCGAAACCGAACACCGCCGAACTTTGGATTTCCATGAACCGCTCGCTTCAAACGGTGCCGCCGCCGCACCTACAACCCCGATTGCTACTACTTCCGCGAATAGAGATAGGGATCAGACAGTTATGAACCTTACAAACCAAATCGAATTACTACGGCAAGAATTAGATTCCCTTCGCGCAACTCATTCAAGTAACGCTGAAACAATTTCTGTCGGTACGCCTCGTACACAACCGTTTGCTACCTCCATATCTGAAACGTTAACGCCGCAAACAGACAAACTTTCGTTCCGAGAAGCTCTAGAGACAGTTCCAATATTCGACGGAAAGAATATTCCACTGCTCCAATTTATTCGGGCCTGTAAACGAGCAAAGGACTTAGTTTCGCCAGAAGGGGAGCCTTCACTTACTCGGCTAATAATTAACCGTCTTCGGGGCCGCGCCTACCTGGCCGTCGAGGACGAACCGTGTACCTCGATTAGACAATTAACTGAAATTCTACGGTCGGCTTTCGGGTCAACGAAATCTACCGACCATTACCGTGGCGAGTTGGCAAACACGTTTATGCGACCCGGGGAACATATTTTAGACTTTATCGGCCGAATTAAAGATTTGAGGAACGCAGCGATTGACTGCGAACGTTATGATTCGGACGAAATAATTAGTTCGCGCTCGGGGATAGATTCGCTCACCTTAAGGTGTTTTTGCGACGGCCTTATCCCGGAAATCCGCTTATCTATGAATACCCGAATATACGAGACATACAACGACGCGTTCGCACACGCAAAAGAACTTTACCGCAGGTACGAACTCGACAAGGAAAGATTAGTTGCACCGCGCTCACGTAGTGAATTCGTCCCTAATGAACGCCGAGTAGAAACCTTTTGTTATAAGTGCAATAGTAGGAATCATACTACGCGTGACTGTAGGGCTATTAACAACCCTCGGCCATATAACTCTTACCCTCGCGATGAACCGCCGAGGGAGTCGCGCCGCGTCCAGGACACAAGACCGCAAATAACGGGACCTCCGCGCGGTCAGTACGCACCGCGCGACCGTTTCGAAATTACTTGCAGGTATTGCAAATTCCCAGGGCACACGATCGATGAGTGCCGAAAACGCCAACACAATAACGCGATAGCTAGTAGAGCCATCGAAAATAACGCCCGTCAATACCAGGGAAACGCGAACGGCCTCCCAACCCGCCGCGAGACGGTACGCGAGGCCGCATCGAATCGTCACGTTCTCGCACTAACGGAAGAAATCGAGGAGATGTAAATTTTCGAGCCGCAGTTAATGTAACTGGAAAAACGAGTGTCCCTACGGTCATCATTAATTCGAAATCGCTAATTAAGCCTGTCGTTATGATGATAGACACCGGGGCAGAAATAAATGTAATAAAAGAAAACGCGATTAGGAAAAATCTCCAAATAAACCGTGCCGAACGTTTAACAATCACCGGGATTACCGATGGCACCGTAACCACCTTAGGGACGGTTACGTTATCCATATTTTCACGCGATATACCTTTTAATATTGTAAGCGCAGATTTTCCTATCAAAACAGCCGGCATCTTAGGATCAGGCTTCTGCGCGGACGCGGATATTTCGTTTAAAAATAAATTTATCCTTTGGCACGGCAATCGTATACCATTTGCGTCCCCAAGGGATATAATAGAACATATTACACTTCCTCCGCGAACCAATTCAGGTATACGCGTTCGCGTAATTAACTCGAGCGTCGATGAGGGTATAATCCCCAGAGTTGAGCTCGCGGAAGGAGTTTATTTCGGCAACGCTATAGTACGCGTCAAAGAAGGATACGCTATAACACGCATAATAAATGCAACCGACAGCGAAGTAACGATTCCCATTCCCGAAGTACATGTGGATCCACTTCCCGTATCCAGTCTAATTCCAAATCCTAATCCTATGCTGTATCCTCTATTTTCAAATTCCAACGAACAACAAACTCTTCCAGATCAAAAATTACCAAGCGCCGCATCCAATTATACCAAATCCATCAATGCCGAACCTCTAAAAACCACCGTTTTTTTTTCAAACAAATATTCAAACCATCGAGTCAATATCAATCACCAAAATATAACAAACAAAACCTTTTCTAAGAACCCCAGAGCTGGGAACCTAAACAAAACTTCGTACGCCGATATACTTAAACGAAACCCGAAACCGGAGATAACGCGAAGCGAGTCGAGTGCGTCGCAACCCGAGAGTAGGTTCAACAAAATAATATCCGCCTTACGCCTCGATCACCTTAACAAAGAAGAAAAAACAGACATCCTAGATTTAATTTCCAACGCACAAGATCTTTTCCACTTACCCGGCGACAAATTAGGCTTCACAAATGTAACTTCACACCGCATACCAACTGTCAATGACCAACCCGTGAACGTTAAACAGTACAGATTCCCTCCGGTTCACAAACAAGAAATCCAGAAACAGATGGAACAACTTCTAAGCGACGATATAATTAGACCATCGAAATCACCGTATAATTCCCCGCTCTGGGTGGTTCCGAAAAAACCAGATTCTGCAGGGAACAAGAGGTGGCGCGTTGTAATCGATTATCGCGCTTTGAACGAAAGATCGGTAGCCGATGCGTACCCTCTCCCCTGTATTACGGAAATCCTGGACCAGCTGGGCAGCTCAAAGTACTTTAGTACGTTTGATCTGGCCAGTGGTTTTCACCAAATTCCGATGTCTCCGTCCGACGCCGCGAAAACCGCATTTTCGACACCACACGGACATTTCGAGTTCCAACGAATGCCCTTTGGCTTGCGTAACGCCCCAGCCACGTTCCAGAGACTCATGGACAGCGTGCTAACGGGTTTGCAAGGGAACGAAATGTTCGTGTACCTCGATGATATCGTTATATATGCCAGCTCGTTACAAGAACATAGAAATAAGTTTAATAAACTCGCGGAGCGATTACGGGCCGCAAATCTGGTACTGCAACCAGATAAATGCGAGTTTCTGCGTCGGGAGGTTAATTATCTTGGTCATATAATAAGCGAGAAAGGAGTAAAACCAGATCCGAATAAAGTTCGCGCCGTAAAGGACTTTCCGAGACCACAAAATCCTAAGCAAATTAAACAATTTCTCGGTCTCGCTGGCTACTATCGTCGTTTTATAGCAAATTTCTCTGCACTCGCAAAACCGTTAACGAATCTTTTGAAGAAAGACGCAAAATTCATTTGGCGCAACGATCACGAGAACGCATTCGTAACTCTTCGTGACATGCTTTGCGAAGCTCCGATCTTACAATATCCTGATTTTACAAAGCCATTCATAATCACATCCGATGCATCTGCCGACGCAATTGGCGCCGTATTGAGTCAGGGCCCTATAGGAAAGGATCTTCCAATCGCTTATACATCCAGATTACTAAATAGTGCCGAGAAAAATTACTCCACCATTGAAAAGGAATGTCTGGCGATTATATACGCGATTCACTTCTTTAGGCCTTACATTTACGGGAAAACGTTCAAACTAGTTACCGATCACAGGCCACTAGTTTGGATGAACTCAGTGAAAGACCCATCGAGCAGGTTAATTCGTTGGAGACTCAAATTGGCGGAATACGAATACGAAATCATTTACAAACCAGGAAAAGTTAATATGAATGCAGACGCCTTATCTCGTAATCCTGTAACCGTGCAACCAATTTCCAATTCCACTGATTCTGAAAACGATCTTTTCGACATCCGACGACCCTCTTCACATTCAATTCCAACCGCTCCACCGCCAACGCCAGCATCCTCTTCCGAGAGTCTCAATACCCCTTATCCTTCGACGAAACAAGAAAAATCTACTTTACCAACACCATCCACTGAATTACCGACCGCCGACACCGACTTACCCGTACGACAACGACACGTATTCGTAACAACTAGAGACTCTATAGCAGCACGACGCGATAATCTAGTTTGTTTTATAACAAAAGGAGGCCGCCCTTTCGACAGAGGCGCCCTCGAGTTACAAAAATCAGGAAAATTTTTCCAACACAAGGACCATATCACTTTAGCAAGAGCTAAAGTAAAATCTGATAACGGTTATTTCCAAATCGCTCTTCCTGTAACTGAACATGAAAGAAAAGCAATCGATAATGAAATTTTACTAGAATCACTAAGATCTCTGTATGACGCCGTAACAGAACTTCAAATTCAAACTTTCAGTATTTCGCAAGCTTCAATAGACACGGTACCTTTCTCTCAAATAAAAAGAATACTTCTAGATCTTTTCTACGAAACAAACGTACAAATTACAATTTGTCAAGGCTTGATTCAAATTCCACCACCGGAACGTAGAACCGACATAATTCGCGAAAACCACGACACCCCACTCGGAGGCCACAAGGGAATTAACAAAACATATTCTAGAATTCGTGAGTGGCATTTTTGGCCCAATATGAAGACCGAAATACAAGCTTATATCGATAATTGTGACCAATGCCAGAGACAAAAATTAACGCGAGTAAAGACACGACAACCATTGACACTGACGGACACTCCCGGCACCGCTTTTGAAAAAATATCCATGGACGTGATGGGTCCCTTACCTCCAACACCAGACGGCTTTACTAACATTCTCACTATACAATGTCTACTAACAAAATATTCCTTAGCCATTCCTTTAAAACGCACAACAGCGGTAGATATCGCCGACGCATTCATCACACATTTCATTTGCCAATTCGGATGTCCTAAGGGAATCCTTACGGACCAAGGGTCAAATTTTATTAACTCACTCATGAAAACAATAGCAAAAAGATTTAAAATTCAACAGTTCAAAACCACAGCTTTCCACCCTCAAACTAATGGCTCTGTAGAACGGTCTCATCATGTACTCGCGGAATATTTGAAACAGTTTATCGGCAATCGTAATAATTGGGAAAAATGGCTCCCATTTGCAATGTTTTCGTATAATACGAGCACGCACGAGGGCACACGCTACACACCGTACGAGCTCGTATATGGTAAAATCGCCAGGCCTCCTTCAGCAATTCCTTTTCAAGATACGTCCGAGAACGAATCTTACGCCAATTATCTTGACGAACTAAGCGATAGGATCCGAACTTCGCAGGAACTCGCTAAAAAGAACTTAGATGGAGCTAAAGTCCGAGCTAAGCATTATTACGACAAAAAACTGAATGTACAGAATTTCCAAGCAGGCCAATGGGTATATTTGCTACGAGAGCCATTGAAGCACAAGTTTCAATCTCAATACACCGGGCCATATAAAATCTTGGAAATTCTAGATAATAACAATGTCAAAATTAACGTTAAGGGTAGACATAAGATAGTACACACCAATAAGTTAAAACTTTGTAAACGGCTGCAAGCGAGAACTGTGAGAGCGAACGTATGCACGTATGACAGATCCAGTGACAGTGTTCAGTGCACCGCTAATCTAAAAACTGAAAATCACGACGAACTATGTGTAAAAGCAAAACCCAAAGACGCATTTAAAAGTGTGACTAGTGCCAGCAGTGTAGCAACACAGGAAAAGGCCAGAACACCAGCAGCGCAGCATCCGCAGCATCCACAGCATACGCAGAGGCCGCAGAGCGCACATCATCCGCAGCGCACGCAGAATCCGAAGAACCAACAAAATACGCTGAATCCGCTGAATCCACAGAAGATGCAGAATCCGCTGAAACCGCAGAATCCACAGCATCCGCAGCATCCGCGGAATTCAATGCATTCGCATCTACAAGGACGAGAACAGGACGAGAGCCACGGAAAAGGAGTAATCCATCCGCAGTTGTCCGCTCAGACAAACACAGTCCAGAGATTTCGGCATTGCCGAAATTCTTTTTCAATGGGGGGAGGTGTGACGTCAGGCGTAGCGCCTGCCACCCATCAGCCTCCTCACCGCCTCCAGCATCAACCCCTGCACGCAGGCAACCTGCCGTACACGCCTGCAGATTCAGCAACCAGCAGCGTTCGCGCGCGCACAGGTGCACGCGCTCACACGCACGTAGGAACACCTCTTTCTCGCTCGCACCAACGAGCAACGCTGTCTCGCTCGCACCTACGAGCAACCCCGCCTCCCTCGCATCGAGGACTCCGTCCAGAGGGAAGAAGTCGCAGCCCGTCACCGGAATGGGGACTGTTCCAGTTTAGGGAACCAACATTGCCAGACCCTGTATACTATTTTTAACTCATATATTACATCTATGTACATGTATTATAATCCTAAATCTAAGTACTCATGACACATATTGTAACACGCCACAACACACACGTAATTCTAAGTCCGTAGGTATATGATTATATATTAAGACGCGCCTGCGCCAACGACACGCGCAGCTAGCCCCACCACGAGCCGCGAGTCCCCACTCGCTGGACCACGCGCTCCCCACTACGAGCGCCCGCGACCGAAGCGCCTCGCGAACCGAGGAGGTCCGAGACGCGACTCCAGAGAGTCAGTCTACTTCGAGATTCCAGTCCGAGGAGTCGAATCCTCCAGTACCATTTCTTATACTCGAGCCATTAGCCGCCTCAATGTGGGGTCTAGGCTACGCGCTAGTATTTCTATTTCCTTAGTTCTAACTTAGAATAATTTCAACTTTGTATAATTTTAACTTAGAATATATTCCATTTATTTTACTACATCTAGTTTTGAGTTTAATACCATATCTACTAATTCCTATATCTACTAAATCAAAATACCACTTCTCGCGCTTAATACAAACAGTAACAACGAATTCTTCCACGTGTCTCTTCCATACAACTGGGTAGCTTCCCATCACCTCGAAGGAGTATAGAACTCAGCTTTGCAGAGTTGCGATAGAGCGGACCGCCGCTTATCCTTCCGAGCATTGTCTGTTAGTACAGAAAACTCTGGGTGAATGGGGCGTGATTCCGGTTCGCGAAGAACACGACGCGCGGGTAGGAAGAATTTCCTTCGCTCACTTGTGCGTGGATACGTGGGTAACGTATCCCGGATCCCCTTGTACCAGCAACCTGTCTCCGCACCTGTTCAGCAGCATCTCTCCGAAGTCTCCAGCAACGCCGAGTCTTCTGTTTCCGCAGCCGAGGTTGCTGCGATATCTACAGTCTCCACCGAATCCGCTTCGCATCCGAGTCGCAGTTTCCCGCTTCGCTGGAAGCTCATTGAATTATCAACCTCAATCAACAGGCCAGCTCCTACGTCGATACCAATCAACGATCCACGGCGAGAATTTTACCAACGTATCGAGAACGAAATCAGCAAAGGTAATATTTCCAACTCCTAATATCCGCGAATCGCGAGTGTTTTGTCCGTGTCGCGTTAGCTGAAATAGTCGAACCCGGTCGTAACGCGTTTCCGCGGACCGAATTTCGAACAAATAGGCTAGTGTCGTGAAGCCTCCGGATATACGAAAAGTTATTTCGCCGGACGTGACACTACACTTCAAGTGAATGTAAATGAGACACTTCCTTGCAAGGAAATAGCGTTTGCAAATGTCTACCTATCGCAGCAATGGTGTTCTAATGCTCCTTAAAACGCGATATCGCACCTCATTTCTATGTTTCATCTTAAGATATAGTATGATCTGCGAAGTGTTATGTATTCCTCGTCTACACTTCAAATGAATGTAAATGCGACTCTTCCTTGCAAGGAAATAGCGTTTGCAGATGTCGACGTATCGTAGCAATAGAGTTCTTATGATTCTTAAAACGCGATATCACATCTCATTTCTATGTTTCATGGCAAGATATAATATGATTTGCGAAGTGTTATGTATTCCTCGTCTACACATCAAATGAGTGTAAACGCGACACTTCCTTGCAAGGAAATAGCGTTTGCAGATGTCTACGTATCGAAGAAATAGAGTTCAAATGCTTCTTGAAACGCGATACCGCATCTCATTTCTATGTTGCATGATAAGATATAATATTCATTGTAAAGTGTTATGTATACCTCGTATTCTCTTCAGAATGTAAATGCGACTCTTCCTTGCAAGGAAATAGCGTTTGCAGATGTCTACGTATCGTAGCAATAGAGTTCTTATGCTTCTTAAAAAGCGATATTGCATCTCATTTCTATGTTTCATGGTAAGATATAATATGATTTGCGAAGTGTTATGTATTCCTCGTCTACACTTCAAATGAATGTAAATGCGACACTTCCTTGCAAGGAAATAGCGTTTGCAGATGTCTACGTATCGTAGCAATAGAGTTCTTATGATCCTTAAAACGCGATATCGCATCTCATTTCTATGTTTCATGGTAAGATATAATATGTTTTGCGAAGTGTCATGTATTTCTCGTCTACACTTCAAATGAATGTAAATGCGATAATTCCTTGCAAGGAAATAGCGTTTGCAGATGTCTACGTATCGTAGCAATGGATTTCTGATGCTTCATAAAACGCGATATCGCATCTCATTTCTATGTTTCACGGCAAGATATAATATGATTTGCGAAGTGTTATGTATTCCTCGTCTACACTTCAAATGAACGTATATGTGACAATTCCTTGCAAGGAAATAGCGTTTGCAGATGTCTACGTATCGTAGCAATAGATTTCTTATGATTCTTAAAACGCGATATCGCATCTCATTTCTATGTTTCATGGTAAGATATAATATGATTTGCGAAGTGTCATGTATTCCTCGTCTACACTTCAAATGAATGTAAATGCAACACTTCCTTGCAAGGAAATAGCGTTTGCAGATCTCTACGTATCGAAGCAATAGAGTTCAAATGCTTCTTAGAACGAGATATCGCATCTCATTTCTATGTTTCATGGTAAGATATAATATGATTTGCGAAGTGTTATGCACTCCTCGTCTACACTTCAAGTGAATGTAAATGCGACTCTTCCTTGCAAGGAAATAGCGTTTGCAAATGTCTACCTATCGCAGCAATAGTGTTCTAATGCTTCTTAAAACGCGATATCGCACCTCATTTCTATGTTTCATGGTAAGATATAATATGATTCGCGAAGTGTCATGTATTCCTCGTCTACACTTCAAATGAATGTAAATGCGACACTTCCTTGCTAGGAAATAGCGTCTGCAGATATCTAGGTATCGTAGCAATTCAGTTCTAATGCTTCTTAAAACGCGATATCGCATCTCATTTCTATGTTTCATGGTAAGATATAATATTCATTGCGAAGTGTTATGCATTCCTCATCTACACTTCAAATGAATGTAAGTGCGACACTTCCTTGCAAGGAAATAGCGTGTGCAGATGTCTACGTATCGAAGCAATAGAGTTCAAATGCTTCTTAAAACGAGATATCGCATCTTATTTCTATGTTTCATGGTAAGATATAATATGATTCGCGAAGTGTTATGCATTCCTCGTCTACACTTCAAGTGAATGTAAATGCGACTCTTCCTTGCAAGGAAATAGCGTTTGCAAATATCTACCTATCGCAGCAATGGTGTTCTAATTCTCCTTAAAACGCGATATCGCACCTCATTCCTGTGTTTCATGGTAAGATATAATATGATTTGCGAAGTGTTATGTATTCCTCGTCTACACTTCAAGTGAATGTAAATGCGACACTTCCTTGCAAGGAAATAGCGTTTGCAAATGTCTACCTATCGCAGCAATGGTGTTCTAATGCTCCTTAAAACGCGATATCGCACCTCATTTCTATGTTTCATGGTAAGATATAATATGATTTGCGAAGTGTCATGTATTCCTCGTCTACACTTCAAATGAATGTAAATGCGACACTTCCTTGCTAGGAAATAGCGTCTGCAGATCTCTAGGTATCGTAGCAATTCAGTTCTAATGCTTCTTAAAACGCGATATCGCATCTCATTTCTATGTTTCATGGTAAGATATAATATTCATTGCGAAGTGTTATGCATTCCTCATCTACACTTCAAATGAATGTAAGTGCGACACTTCCTTGCAAGGAAATAGCGTTTGCAGATGTCTACGTATCGAAGCAATAGAGTTCAAATGCTTCTTAAAACGAGATATCGCATCTCATTTCTATGTTTCATGGTAAGATATAATATGATTCGCGAAGTGTTATGCATTCCTCGTCTACACTTCAAGTGAATGTAAATGCGACTCTTCCTTGCAAGGAAATAGCGTTTGCAAATATCTACCTATCGCAGCAATGGTGTTCTAATGCTCCTTAAAACGCGATATCGCACCTCATTCCTGTGTTTCATGGTAAGATATAATATGATTTGCGAAGTGTTATGTATTCCTCGTCTACACTTCAAATGAATGTAAATGCGACACTTCCTTGCAAGGAAATAGCGTTTGCAGATGTCTACGTATCGAAGCAATAGAGTTCAAATGCTTCATAAAACGAGATATCGCATCTCCTTTCTATGTTTCATGGTAAGATATAATATGATTTGCGAAGTCTTATGTATTCCTCGTCTACACTACAAATTAATGTAAATGCGACAATTCCTTGCAAGGAAATAGCGTTTGCAGATGTCTACGTATCGTAGCAATGGATTTCTGATGCTTCATAAAACGCGATATCGCATCTCATTTCTATGTTTCACGGCAAGATATAATATGATTTGCGAAGTGTTATGTATTCCTCGTCTACACTTCAAATGAACGTAAATGTGACAATTCCTTGCAAGGAAATAGCGTTTGCAGATGTCTACGTATCGTAGCAATAGATTTGTTATGATTCTTAAAACGCGATATCGCATCTCATTTCTATGTTTCATGGTAAGATATAATATGATTTGCGAAGTGTCATGTATTCCTCGTCTACACTTCAAGTGAATGTAAATGCGACTCTTCCTTGCAAGGAAATAGCGTTTGCAAATGTCTACCTATCGCAGCAATAGTGTTCTAATGCTTCTTAAAACGCGATATCGCACCTCATTTCTATGTTTCATGGTAAGATATAATATGATTTGCGAAGTGTTATGTATTCCTCGTCTACGGTTCAAATGAATGTAAATGCGACACTTCCTTGCAAGGAAATAGCGTTTGCAAATATCTACCTATCGCAGCAATGGTGTTCTAATGCTCCTTAAAACGCGATATCGCTCCTCATTTCTATGTTTCATGGTAAGATATAATATGATTTGCGAAGTGTTATGTATTCCTCGTCTACACTTCAAATTAACGTAAATGCGACAATTCCTTGGAAGGAAATAGCGTTTGCAGATGTCTACGTATCGTAGCAATAGATTTCTAATGCTTCTTAAAACGCGATATCGCATCTTATTTCTATGTTTCATGGTAAGATATAATATGATTGGCGAAGTGTCATGTATTCCTCGTCTACACTTCAAATGAATGTAAATGCGACACTTCCTTGCAAGGAAATAGCGTTTGCAGATGTCTACGTATCGAAGAAATAGAGTTCAAATGCTTCTTGAAACGCGATATCGCATCTCATTTCTATGTTGCATGATAAGATATAATATTCATTGTAAAGTGTTATGTATACCTCGTATTCTCTTCAGAATGTAAATGCGACTCTTCCTTGCAAGGAAATAGCGTTTGCAGATGTCTACGTATCGTAGCAATAGAGTTCTTATGCTTCTTAAAAAGCGATATTGCATCTCATTTCTATGTTTCATGGTAAGATATAATATGATTTGCGAAGTGTTATGTATTCCTCGTCTACACTTCAAATGAATGTAAATGCGAAACTTCCTTGCAAGGAAATAGCGTTTGCAGATGTCTACGTATCGTAGCAATAGAGTTCTTCTGATTCTTAAAACGCGATATCGCATCTCATTTCTATGTTTCATGGTAAGATATAATATGTTTTGCGAAGTGTCATGTATTTCTCGTCTACACTTCAAATGAATGTGAATGCGACACTTCCTCGCTAGGAAATAGCGTTTGCATATGTCTACGTATCGTAGCAATAGATTTCTAATGCTTCTTAAAAGGCGATATCGCATCTCATTTCTATGTTTCATGGTAAGATATAATATGATTTGCGAATTGTCAAGTATTCCTCGTCTACACTTCAAATGAATATAAATGCGACACTTCCTTGCAAGGAAATAGCGTTTGTAGATGTCTACGTATCGAAGCAATAGAGTTCAAATGCTTCTTAAAACGAGATATCGCATCTCATTTCTATGTTTCATGGTAAGATATAATATGATTCGCGAAGTGTTATGCATTCCTCGTCTACACTTCAATTGAATGTAAATGCGACTCTTCCTTGCAAGGAAATAGCGTTTGCAAATATCTACCTATCGCAGCAATGGTGTTCTAATGCTCCTTAAAACGCGATATCGCACCTCATTCCTGTGTTTCATGGTAAGATATAATATGATTTGCGAAGTGTTATGTATTCCTCGTCTACACTTCAAATGAATGTAAATGCGACACTTCCTTGCAAGGAAATAGCGTTTGCAGATGTCTACGTATCGAAGCAATAGAGTTCAAATGCTTCATAAAACGAGATATCGCATCTCCTTTCTATGTTTCATGGTAAGATATAATATGATTTGCGAAGTCTTATGTATTCCTCGTCTACACTTCAAATGAATGTAAATGCGACAATTCCTTGCAAGGAAATAGCGTTTGCAGATGTCTACGTATCGTAGCAATGGATTTCTGATGCTTCATAAAACGCGATATCGCATCTCATTTCTATGTTTCACGGCAAGATATAATATGATTTGCGAAGTGTTATGTATTCCTCGTCTACACTTCAAATGGACGTAAATGTGACAATTCCTTGCAAGGAAATAGCGTTTGCAGATGTCTACGTATCGTAGCAATAGATTTCTTATGATTCTTAAAACGCGATATCGCATCTCATTTCTATGTTTCATGGTAAGATATAATATGATTTGCGAAGTGTCATGTATTCCTCGTCTACACTTCAAGTGAATGTAAATGCGACTCTTCCTTGCAAGGAATTAGCGTTTGCAAATGTCTACCTATCGCAGCAATAGTGTTCTAATGCTTCTTAAAACGCGATATCGCACCTCATTTCTATGTTTCATGGTAAGATATAATATGATTTGCGAAGTGTTATGTATTCCTCGTCTACGGTTCAAATGAATGTAAATGCGACACTTCCTTGCAAGGAAATAGCGTTTGCAAATATCTACCTATCGCAGCAATGGTGTTCTAATGCTCCTTAAAACGCGATATCGCTCCTCATTTCTATGTTTCATGGTAAGATATAATATGATTTGCGAAGTGTTATGTATTCCTCGTCTACACTTCAAATGAACGTAAATGCGACAATTCCTTGCAAGGAAATAGCGTTTGCAGATGTCTACGTATCGTAGCAATAGATTTCTAATGCTTCTTAAAACGCGATATCGCATCTTATTTCTATGTTTCATGGTAAGATATAATATGATTTGCGAAGTGTCATGTATTCCTCGTCTACACTTCAAATGAATGTAAATGCGACACTTCCTTGCAAGGAAATAGCGTTTGCAGATGTCTACGTATCGAAGAAATAGAGTTCAAATGCTTCTTGAAACGCGATATCGCATCTCATTTCTATGTTGCATGATAAGATATAATATTCATTGTAAAGTGTTATGTATACCTCGTATTCTCTTCAGAATGTAAATGCGACTCTTCCTTGCAAGGAAATAGCGTTTGCAGATGTCTACGTATCGTAGCAATAGAGTTCTTATGCTTCTTAAAAAGCGATATTGCATCTCATTTCTATGTTTCATGGTAAGATATAATATGATTTGCGAAGTGTTATGCACTCCTCGTCTACACTTCAAGTGAATGTAAATGCGACTCTTCCTTGCAAGGAAATAGCGTTTGCAAATGTCTACCTATCGCAGCAATAGTGTTCTAATGCTTCTTAAAGCGCGATATCGCACCTCATTTCTATGTTTCATGGTAAGATATAATATGATTCGCGAAGTGTCATGTATTCCTCGTCTACACTTCAAATGAATGTAAATGCGACACTTCCTTGCTAGGAAATAGCGTCTGCAGATGTCTAGGTGTCGTAGCAATTCAGTTCTAATGCTTCTTAAAACGCGATATCGCATCTCATTTCTATGTTTCATGGTAAGATATAATATTCATTGCGAAGTGTTATGCATTCCTCATCTACACTTCAAATGAATGTAAGTGCGACACTTCCTTGCAAGGAAATAGCGTTTGCAGATGTCTACGTATCGAAGCAATAGAGTTCAAATGCTTCTTAAAACGAGATATCGCATCTTATTTCTATGTTTCATGGTAAGATATAATATGATTCGCGAAGTGTTATGCATTCCTCGTCTACACTTCAAGTGAATGTAAATGCGACTCTTCCTTGCAAGGAAATAGCGTTTGCAAATATCTACCTATCGCAGCAATGGTGTTCTAATGCTCCTTAAAACGCGATATCGCTCCTCATTTCTATGTTTCATGGTAAGATATAATATGATTTGCGAAGTGTTATGTATTCCTCGTCTACACTTCAAATGAACGTAAATGCGACAATTCCTTGCAAGGAAATAGCGTTTGCAAATATCTACCTATCGCAGCAATGGTGTTCTAATGCTCCTTAAAACGCGATATCGCACCTCATTCCTGTGTTTCATGGTAAGATATAATATGATTTGCGAAGTGTTATGTATTCCTCGTCTACACTTCAAATGAATGTAAATGCGACACTTCCTTGCAAGGAAATAGCGTTTGCAGATGTCTACGTATCGAAGCAATAGAGTTCAAATGCTTCATAAAACGAGATATCGCATCTCCTTTCTATGTTTCATGGTAAGATATAATATGATTTGCGAAGTCTTATGTATTCCTCGTCTACACTTCAAATGAATGTAAATGCGACAATTCCTTGCAAGGAAATAGCGTTTGCAGATGTCTACGTATCGTAGCAATGGATTTCTGATGCTTCATAAAACGCGATATCGCATCTCATTTCTATGTTTCACGGCAAGATATAATATGATTTGCGAAGTGTTATGTATTCCTCGTCTACACTTCAAATGAACGTAAATGTGACAATTCCTTGCAAGGAAATAGCGTTTGCAGATGTCTACGTATCGTAGCAATAGACTTCTTATGATTCTTAAAACGCGATATCGCATCTCATTTCTATGTTTCATGGTAAGATATAATATGATTTGCGAAGTGTCATGTATTCCTCGTCTACACTTCAAGTGAATGTAAATGCGACTCTTCCTTGCAAGGAAATAGCGTTTGCAAATGTCTACCTATCGCAGCAATAGTGTTCTAATGCTTCTTAAAACGCGATATCGCACCTCATTTCTATGTTTCATGGTAAGATATAATATGATTTGCGAAGTGTTATGTATTCCTCGTCTACGGTTCAAATGAATGTAAATGCGACACTTCCTTGCAAGGAAATAGCGTTTGCAAATATCTACCTATAGCAGCAATGGTGTTCTAATGCTCCTTAAAACGCGATATCGCTCCTCATTTCTATGTTTCATGGTAAGATATAATATGATTTGCGAAGTGTTATGTATTCCTCGTCTACACTTCAAATGAACGTAAATGCGACAATTCCTTGCAAGGAAATAGCGTTTGCAGATGTCTACGTATCGTAGCAATAGATTTCTAATGCTTCTTAAAACGCGATATCGCATCTTATTTCTATGTTTCATGGTAAGATATAATATGATTTGCGAAGTGTCATGTATTCCTCGTCTACACTTCAAATGAATGTAAATGCGACACTTCCTTGCAAGGAAATAGCGTTTGCAGATGTCTACGTATCGAAGAAATAGAGTTCAAATGCTTCTTGAAACGCGATATCGCATCTCATTTCTATGTTGCATGATAAGATATAATATTCATTGTAAAGTGTTATGTATACCTCGTATTCTCTTCAGAATGTAAATGCGACTCTTCCTTGCAAGGAAATAGCGTTTGCAGATGTCTACGTATCGTAGCAATAGAGTTCTTATGCCTCTTAAAAAGCGATATTGCATCTCATTTCTATGTTTCATGGTAAGATATAATATGATTTGCGAAGTGTTATGTATTCCTCGTCTACACTTCAAGTGAATGTAAATGCGACACTTCCTTGCAAGGAAATAGCGTTTGCAAATGTCTACCTATCGCAGCAATGGTGTTCTAATGCTCCTTAAAACGCGATATCGCACCTCATTTCTATGTCTCATGGTAAGATATAATATGATTTGCGAAGTGTCATGTATTCCTCGTCTACACTTCAAATGAATGTAAATGCGACACTTCCTTGCTAGGAAATAGCGTCTGCAGATGTCTAGGTATCGTAGCAATTCAGTTCTAATGCTTCTTAAAACGCGATATCGCATCTCATTTCTATGTTTCATGGTAAGATATAATATTCATTGCGAAGTGTTATGCATTCCTCATCTACACTTCAAATGAATGTAAGTGCGACACTTCCTTGCAAGGAAA
Organism: Xylocopa sonorina; assembly: GCF_050948175.1. Taxonomy (NCBI): domain Eukaryota; kingdom Metazoa; phylum Arthropoda; class Insecta; order Hymenoptera; family Apidae; genus Xylocopa; species Xylocopa sonorina. The sequence continues at coordinate 783,761 of NW_027490232.1, forward strand.
TAGCGTTTGCAGATGTCTACGTATCGAAGCAATAGAGTTCAAATGCTTCTTAAAACGAGATATCGCATCTCATTTCTATGTTTCATGGTAAGATATAATATGATTCGCGAAGTGTTATGCATTCCTCGTCTACACTTCAAGTGAATGTAAATGCGACTCTTCCTTGCAAGGAAATAGCGTTTGCAAATATCTACCTATCGCAGCAATGGTGTTCTAATGCTCCTTAAAACGCGATATCGCACCTCATTCCTGTGTTTCATGGTAAGATATAATATGATTTGCGAAGTGTTATGTATTCCTCGTCTACACTTCAAATGAATGTAAATGCGACACTTCCTTGCAAGGAAATAGCGTTTGCAGATGTCTACGTATCGAAGCAATAGAGTTCAAATGCTTCATAAAACGAGATATCGCATCTCCTTTCTATGTTTCATGGTAAGATATAATATGATTTGCGAAGTCTTATGTATTCCTCGTCTACACTTCAAATGAATGTAAATGCGACAATTCCTTGCAAGGAAATAGCGTTTGCAGATGTCTACGTATCGTAGCAATGGATTTCTGATGCTTCATAAAACGCGATATCGCATCTCATTTCTATGTTTCACGGCAAGATATAATATGATTTGCGAAGTGTTATGTATTCCTCGTCTACACTTCAAATGAACGTAAATGTGACAATTCCTTGCAAGGAAATAGCGTTTGCAGATGTCTACGTATCGTAGCAATAGATTTCTTATGATTCTTAAAACGCGATATCGCATCTCATTTCTATGTTTCATGGTAAGATATAATATGATTTGCGAAGTGTCATGTATTCCTCGTCTACACTTCAAGTGAATGTAAATGCGACTCTTCCTTTCAAGGAAATAGCGTTTGCAAATGTCTACCTATCGCAGCAATAGTGTTCTAATGCTTCTTAAAACGCGATATCGCACCTCATTTCTATGTTTCATGGTAAGATATAATATGATTTGCGAAGTGTTATGTATTCCTCGTCTACGGTTCAAATGAATGTAAATGCGACACTTCCTTGCAAGGAAATAGCGTTTGCAAATATCTACCTATCGCAGCAATGGTGTTCTAATGCTCCTTAAAACGCGATATCGCTCCTCATTTCTATGTTTCATGGTAAGATATAATATGATTTGCGAAGTGTTATGTATTCCTCGTCTACACTTCAAATGAACGTAAATGCGACAATTCCTTGCAAGGAAATAGCGTTTGCAGATGTCTACGTATCGTAGCAATAGATTTCTAATGCTTCTTAAAACGCGATATCGCATCTTATTTCTATGTTTCATGGTAAGATATAATATGATTTGCGAAGTGTCATGTATTCCTCGTCTACACTTCAAATGAATGTAAATGCGACACTTCCTTGCAAGGAAATAGCGTTTGCAGATGTCTACGTATCGAAGAAATAGAGTTCAAATGCTTCTTGAAACGCGATATCGCATCTCATTTCTATGTTGCATGATAAGATATAATATTCATTGTAAAGTGTTATGTATACCTCGTATTCTCTTCAGAATGTAAATGCGACTCTTCCTTGCAAGGAAATAGCGTTTGCAGATGTCTACGTATCGTAGCAATAGATTTCTAATGCTTCTTAAAACGCGATATCGCATCTTATTTCTATGTTTCATGGTAAGATATAATATGATTTGCGAAGTGTCATGTATTCCTCGTCTACACTTCAAATGAATGTAAATGCGACACTTCCTTGCAAGGAAATAGCGTTTGCAGATGTCTACGTATCGAAGAAATAGAGTTCAAATGCTTCTTGAAACGCGATATCGCATCTCATTTCTATGTTGCATGATAAGATATAATATTCATTGTAAAGTGTTATGTATACCTCGTATTCTCTTCAGAATGTAAATGCGACTCTTCCTTGCAAGGAAATAGCGTTTGCAGATGTCTACGTATCGTAGCAATAGAGTTCTTATGCTTCTTAAAAAGCGATATTGCATCTCATTTCTATGTTTCATGGTAAGATATAATATGATTTGCGAAGTGTTATGTATTCCTCGTCTACACTTCAAATGAATGTAAATGCGACACTTCCTTGCAAGGAAATAGCGTTTGCAGATGTCTACGTATCGTAGCAATAGAGTTCTTATGATTCTTAAAACGCGATATCGCATCTCATTTCTATGTTTCATGGTAAGATATAATATGTTTTGCGAAGTGTCATGTATTTCTCGTCTACACTTCAAATGAATGTGAATGCGACACTTCCTCGCTAGGAAATAGCGTTTGCAGATGTCTACGTATCGTAGCAATAGATTTCTAATGCTTCTTAAAAGGCGATATCGCATCTCATTTCTATGTTTCATGGTAAGATATAATATGATTTGCGAAGTGTCAAGTATTCCTCGTCTACACTTCAAATGAATGTAAATGCGACACTTCCTTGCAAGGAAATAGCGTTTGCAGATGTCTACGTATCGAAGCAATAGAGTTCAAATGCTTCTTAAAACGAGATATCGCATCTCATTTCTATGTTTCATGGTAAGATATAATATGATTCGCGAAGTGTTATGCATTCCTCGTCTACACTTCAAGTGAATGTAAATGCGACTCTTCCTTGCAAGGAAATAGCGTTTGCAAATATCTACCTATCGCAGCAATGGTGTTCTAATGCTCCTTAAAACGCGATATCGCACCTCATTCCTGTGTTTCATGGTAAGATATAATATGATTTGCGAAGTGTTATGTATTCCTCGTCTACACTTCAAATGAATGTAAATGCGACACTTCCTTGCAAGGAAATAGCGTTTGCAGATGTCTACGTATCGAAGCAATAGAGTTCAAATGCTTCATAAAACGAGATATCGCATCTCCTTTCTATGTTTCATGGTAAGATATAATATGATTTGCGAAGTCTTATGTATTCCTCGTCTACACTTCAAATGAATGTAAATGCGACAATTCCTTGCAAGGAAATAGCGTTTGCAGATGTCTACGTATCGTAGCAATGGATTTCTGATGCTTCATAAAACGCGATATCGCATCTCATTTCTATGTTTCACGGCAAGATATAATATGATTTGCGAAGTGTTATGTCTTCCTCGTCTACACTTCAAATGAACGTAAATGTGACAATTCCTTGCAAGGAAATAGCGTTTGCAGATGTCTACGTATCGTAGCAATAGATTTCTTATGATTCTTAAAACGCGATATCGCATCTCATTTCTATGTTTCATGGTAAGATATAATATGATTTGCGAAGTGTCATGTATTCCTCGTCTACACTTCAAGTGAATGTAAATGCGACTCTTCCTTGCAAGGAATTAGCGTTTGCAAATGTCTACCTATCGCAGCAATAGTGTTCTAATGCTTCTTAAAACGCGATATCGCACCTCATTTCTATGTTTCATGGTAAGATATAATATGATTTGCGAAGTGTTATGTATTCCTCGTCTACGGTTCAAATGAATGTAAATGCGACACTTCCTTGCAAGGAAATAGCGTTTGCAAATATCTACCTATCGCAGCAATGGTGTTCTAGTGCTCCTTAAAACGCGATATCGCTCCTCATTTCTATGTTTCATGGTAAGATATAATATGATTTGCGAAGTGTTATGTATTCCTCGTCTACACTTTAAATGAACGTAAATGCGACAATTCCTTGCAAGGAAATAGCGTTTGCAGATGTCTACGTATCGTAGCAATAGATTTCTAATGCTTCTTAAAACGCGATATCGCATCTTATTTCTATGTTTCATGGTAAGATATATTATGATTTGCGAAGTGTCATGTATTCCTCGTCTACACTTCAAATGAATGTAAATGCGACACTTCCTTGCAAGGAAATAGCGTTTGCAGATGTCTACGTATCGAAGAAATAGAGTTCAAATGCTTCTTGAAACGCGATATCGCATCTCATTTCTATGTTGCATGATAAGATATAATATTCATTGTAAAGTGTTATGTATACCTCGTATTCTCTTCAGAATGTAAATGCGACTCTTCCTTGCAAGGAAATAGCGTTTGCAGATGTCTACGTATCGTAGCAATAGAGTTCTTATGCTTCTTAAAAAGCGATATTGCATCTCATTTCTATGTTTCATGGTAAGATATAATATGATTTGCGAAGTGTTATGTATTCCTCGTCTACACTTCAAATGAATGTAAATGCGACACTTCCTTGCAAGGAAATAGCGTTTGCAGATGTCTACGTATCGTAGCAATAGAGTTCTTATGATTCTTAAAACGCGATATCGCATCTCATTTCTATGTTTCATGGTAAGATATAATATGTTTTGCGAAGTGTCATGTATTTCTCGTCTACACTTCAAATGAATGTGAATGCGACACTTCCTCGCTAGGAAATAGCGTTTGCAGATGTCTACGTATCGTAGCAATAGATTTCTAATGCTTCTTAAAAGGCGATATCGCATCTCATTTCTATGTTTCATGGTAAGATATAATATGATTTGCGAAGAGTCAAGTATTCCTCGTCTACACTTCAAATGAATGTAAATGCGACACTTCCTTGCAAGGAAATAGCGTTTGCAGATGTCTACGTATCGAAGCAATAGAGTTCAAGTGCTTCATAAAACGAGATATCGCATCTCATTTCTATGTTTCATGGTAAGATATAATATGATTTGCGATGTCTTATATATTCCTCGTCTACACTTCAAATGAACGTAAATGCGACAATTCCTTGCAAGGAAAAAGCGTTTGCAGATGTCTACGTATCGTAGCAATAGAGTTCTTGTGATTCTTAAAACGCGATATCGCACCTCATTTCTATGTTTCATGGTAAGGTATAACATGATTTGCGAATTGTTATGTATTCATCGTCTACACTTCAAATGAATGTAAATGCGACACTTCCTTGCAAGGAAATAGCGTTTGCAGATGTCTACGTATCGTACCAATAGAGTTCTTATGATTCTTAAAACGCGATATCGCATCTCATTTCTATGTTTCATGGTAAGATATAATATGATTTGCTAAGTGTTATGTATTCCTCGTCTACACTTCAAATGAATGTAAATGCGACACTTCCTTGCAAGGAAATAGTGTTTGCAGATGTCGACGTATGGTAGCAATAGAGTTCTTATGATGCTTAAAACGCGATATCGCATCTCATTTCTATGTTTCACGGCAAGATATAATATGATTTGCGAAGTGTTATGTATTCCTCGTCTACACTTCAAATGAATGTAAATGCGACACTTCCTTGCAAGGAAATAGCGTTTGCAGATGTCGACGTATGGTAGCAATAGAGTTCTTATGATTCTTAAAACGCGATATCGCATCTCATTTCTATGTTTCACGGCAAGATATAATATGATTTGCGAAGTGTTATGTATTCCTCGTCTACACTTCAAATGAATGTAAATGCGACACTTCCTTGCAAGGAAATAGCGTTTGCAGATGTCTACGTATCGTAGCAATAGATTTCTAATGCTTCTTAAAACGCGATATCGCATCTCATTTCTATGTTTCATGGTAAGATATAATATGATTTGCGAAGTGTCATGTATTCCTCGTCTACACTTCAAATGAATGTAAATGCGACACTTCCTTGCAAGGAAATAACCTTTGCAGATGTCTACGTATCAAAGAAATAGAGTTCAAATGCTTCTTAAAACGCGATATCGCATCTCACTTCTATGTTGCATGATAAAAATAATATTCATTGTAAAGTGTTATGCATTCCTCGTCTACACTTCAAGTGAATGTAAACGCGACACTTCCTTGCAAGGAAATAGCGTTTGCAAATGTCTACCTATCGTAGCAATAGTGTTCTAATGCTTCTTAAAACGCGATATCGCATCTCATATCTATGTTTTATGGTAAGATATAATATGATTTGCGAAGTGTTATGTATTCCTCTTCTACACTTCAAATGAATGTAAATGCGACACTTCCTTGCAAGGAAATAGCGTTTGCAGATGTCTACCTATCGTAGCAATACAGTTCTAATGCTTCTTAAAACGCGATATCGCATCTCATTTCTATGTTTCATGGTGAGATATAATATGATTTGCGAAGTATCATGTGTTCCTCGTCTACACTTCAAATGAATGTAAATGCGACACTTCCTTGCTAGGAAATAGCGTCTGCAGATGTCTAGGTATCGTAGCAATAGAGTTCTAATGCTTCTTAAAAGGCGATATCGCATCTCATTTCAATGTTTCATTTTCAGATATAATATGATTTGCGAAGTGTTATGTATTCCTCGTCTACACTTCAAATGAATGTAATGCGACACTTCCTTGCAAGGAAATAGCGTTTGCAGATGTCTACGTATCGAAGCAATAGAGTTCAAATGCTTCTTAAAACGAGATATTGCATCTCATATCTATGCTTCATGATAAGATATAATATTCATTGCGAAGTGTTATGCGTTCCTCGTCTACGATTCAAATGAATGTAAATGCGACACTTCCTTGCAACTTGCTGACTTATAGTCAGTAGCTTAGAATTTAGTCAAGTGTATTTAGTATAGTGAAATCATAGAATATAGTTTATTTTTACCAGATTCAAAGTATCTTTATTCGAGTTCAAATACAATTCCTTAATTCTAATCCACGGGTACGCTCGCGATTATTCCATTTCTATATCTCATCTGCAATAGTCTTGAGGCTCGACGACTAGAGCGAACCAGCGCTTAGTTGCTCCATCCTCACTTCTACCGTGTACAGAATATCTTGCGCCCAGGTTGATCCCGGTAAGCTAGAGCGAACCAACGCTTAGCCGCGCCGTACTCGACCGAAGTTTAAGTATTCTCGATGAGCCTTGCACCTCCGACAAAGCGTACACGACGCGCGGGGAGGAGAGGGTTTATTCGTCGTCTCGCTCGGGAATACGTGGGTGATGCACCAGAATATTCAATTTCCTGCGTTCGAGTTCTGGTTCCTGTGAAGGAGGTTTCCTTCGCCGCACGACCCGTACGAGTCGCCATTCGTCAGGGCCAAACGCCGATACCTGCCAGCCGGAGTCAACCCGCCTGGACGCTTATTCCCGTAGACGTACCTCCGTTCCAGCCGTACGCCGCCGCCATCCCGGTTGCGGATCCAAGGCGCTCCAGGTACCTGGAAAGAGAAATCAGACAGCGGAATCAAGCCTTCGCAAGGTAAGTTTAGTGTTAATTATCGTTTTATCGAGTCCGAAACGCCAACGAACCCGGTCCGGACGCAATTCGCGTTATTTTCGGGAACGGTTACGACATTGTGCCACCGTTGCGAGCGCAACCGCACCTCGGGACGTGACAATACGTAGACATCTGCAAACGCTCTTTCCTTGCTAGGAAGTGTCGCATTTACATTCATTTGAAGTGTAGACGTCGAATACATAACACTTCGCAAATCATATTATATCTTACCATGAAACATAGAAATTAGATGCGATATCGCGTTTTAAGAAGCATTAGAACACTATTGCTACGATAGGTAGACATCTGCAAACGCTATTTCCTTACAAGGAAGTGTCGCATTTACATTCATTTGAAGTGTAGACGAGGAACATATGACACTTCGCAAATCACATTATATCTTACCATGAAACATAGAAATGAGATGCGATATCGCGTTTTTAGAAGCATTAGAAAGCTATTGCTACGATACGTAGACATCTGCAAACGCTATTTCCTAGCGAGGAAGTGTCGCATTTACATTCATTTGAAGTGTAGACGAGGAATACATAACACTTCGCAATGAATATTATATCTTACCATGAAACATAGAAATGAGATGCGATATCGCGTTTTAAGAATCATAAGAACTCTATTGCTACGATACGTAGACATCTACAAACGCTATCTCCTTGCAAGGAAGTGTCGTATTTACATTCATTTGAATCGTAGACGAGGAATGCATAACACTTCGCAATGAATATTATATCTTACCATGAAACATAGAAATGAGATGCGATATCGCGTTTTAAGAATCATAAGAACTCTATTGCTACGATACGTAGACATCTGCAAACGCTATTTCCTTGCAAGGAAGTGTCGCATTTACATTCATTTGAATCGTAGACGAGGAATGCATAACACTTCGCAATGAATATTATATCTTATCATGAAGCATAGATATGAGATGCCATATCTCGTTTTAAGAAGCATTTGAACACTATTGCTTCGATACGTAGACATCAGCAAACGCTATTTCCTTGCAAGGAAGTGTCGCATTTACATTCATTTGAAGTGTAGACGAGGAATACATAACACTTCGCAAATCATATTATATCTTACCATGAAACATAGAAGTGAGATGCGATATCGCGTTTTAAGAAGCATTAGAACACTATTGCTACGATAGGTAGACATTTGCAAACGGTATTTCCTTGCAAGGAAGTGTCGCATTTACATTCATTTGAAGTGTAGACGAGGAATACATAACACTTCGCAAATCATATTATATCCTACCATGAAACATAGATATGTGATGCGATATCGCGTTTTAAGAAGCATTAGAACACTATTCCTACGATAGGTAGACATTTGCAAACGCTATTTCCTTGCAAGGAAGTGTCGCAGTTACATTCATTTGAATCGTAGACGAGGAATGCATAACACTTCGCAATGAATATTAAATCTTATCATGAAACATAGATATGAGATGCAATATCTCGTTTTAAGAAGCATTTGAACTCTATTGTTACGATAGGTAGACATCTGCAAACGCTATTTCCTTACAAGGAAGTGTCGCATTTACATTCATTTGAAGTGTAGACGAGGAATACATAACACTTCGCAAATCATATTATGTCTTACCACGAAACATAGAAATGAGATGCAATATCTCGTTTTGAGAAGCATTTGAACACTATTGCTTCGATACGTAGACATCTGCAAACGCTATTTCCTTGCAAGGAAGTGTCGCATTTACATTCATTTGAAGTGTAGACGAGGAATACATGACACTTCGCAAATCATATTATATCTTACCATGAAGCATAGGAATGAGATGCGATATCGCGTTTTAAGAAGCATTAGAACTCTATTGCTACGATACCTAGACATCTGCAGACGCTATTTCCTAGCCAGGAGGTGTCGCATTTACATTCATTTGAAGTGTAGACGAGGAATACATAACACTTCGCAAATCATATTATATCTTACCATGAAACGTAGAAATGAGATGCAATATAGCGTTTTAAGAATCATAAGAACTCTATTGCTACGATACGTAGACATCTGCAAACGCTATTTCCTTGCAAGGAAGTGTCGCATTTACATTCATTTGAAGTGTAGACGAGGAACACATAACACTTCGCAAATCATATTATATCTTACCATGAAACATAGAAATTAGATGCGATATCGCGTTTTAAGAAGCATTAGAGCACTATAGCTACGATAGGTAGACATCTGCAAACGCTATTTCCTTGCACGGAAGTGTCGCATTTACATTCATTTGAAGTGTAGACGTGGAATACATAACACTTCGCAAATCATATTATATCTTACCATGAGACATAGAAATGATATGCGATATCGCGTTTTGGGAAGCATTAGAACTCTATTGCTACGATACCTAGACATCTGCAGACGCTATTTCCTAGCAAGGAAGTGTCGCATTTACATTCATTTGAAGTGTAGACGAGGAATAAATGACACTTCGCAAATCATATTATATCTTACCATGAAACATAGAAATGAGATGCGATATCGCGTTTATAGAAGCATCAGAAAGCTATTGCTACGATACGTAGACATCTGCAAACGCTATTTCCTAGCGAGGAAGTGTCGCATTTACATTCATTTGAAGTGTAGACGAGGAATACATATCACTTCGCAAATCATATTATGTCTTACCATGAAACATAGAAATGAGATGCGATATCGCGTTTTATGAATCATAAGAACCCTATTGCTACGATACGTAGACATCTGCAAACGATATTTCCTTGCAAGGAAGTGTCGCATTTACATTCATTTGAATCGTAGAAGAGGTATGCATAACACCTCGCAATGAATATTACATCTTACCATGAAACATAGAAATGAGATGCGATATCGCGCTTTAAGAAGCATTAGAAATCTATTGCTACGATACGTAGACATCTGCAGACGCTATTCCCTTGCAAGGAAGTGTCGCATTCACATTCATTTGAAGTGTAGACGAGGAATACATAACCCTTCGCAAATCATATTATATCTTACCATGAAACATAGATGTGAGATGCGATATCGCGTTTTAAGAATCATAAGAACTCTATTGCTACGATACGTAGACATCTGCAAACGCTATTTCCTTGCAAGGAAGTGTCGCATTTACATTCATTTGAAGTGTAGACGAGGAATACATGATACTTCGCAAATCATATTATACCTTACCATGAAACATAGAAATGGGATGCGATATCCCGTCTTAAGAAACATTAGAAATCTATTGCTTCGATACGTAGACATCTGCAAACGCTCTTTCCTTGGAAGGAAGTGTCGCATTTACATTCATTTGAAGTGTAGACGAGGAATACATAACACTTCGCAAATCATATTATATCTTACCATGAAACATAGAAATGAGATGCGATATCGCGTTTTAAGAAGCATTAGAACATTATTGCTACGATAGGTAGATATCTGCAAATGCTATTTCCTTACAAGGAAGTGTCGCATTTACATTCATTTGAATCGTAGACGAGGAATGCATAACACTTCGCAATGAATATTATATCTTATCATGAAACATAGATATGAGATGCAATATCTCGTTTTAAGAAGTATTTGAACTCTATTGCTTCGATACGTAGACATCTGCAAACGCTATTTCCTTGCAAGGAAGTGTCGCATTTTCATTCATTTGAATCGTAGAAGAGGAATGCATAACACCTCGCAATGAATATTACATCTTACCATGAAACATAGAAATGAGATGCGATATCGCGCTTTAAGAAGCATTAGAAATCAATTGCTACGATACGTAGACATCTGCAGACGCTATTCCCTTGCAAGGAAGTGTCGCATTCACATTCATTTGAAGTGTAGACGAGGCATACATAACCCTTCGCAAATCATATTATGTCTCACCATGAAACATAGATGTGAGATGCGATATCGCGTTTTAAGAAGCATCAGTACTCTATTGCTACGATAGGTAGACATCTGCAAACGCTATTTCCTTGCAAGGAAGTGTCGCATTTACATTCATTTGAATCGTAGAAGAGGAATGCATAACACCTCGCAATGAATATTACATCTTACCATGAAACTTAGAAATGAGATGCGATATCGCGCTTTAAGAAGCATTAGAAATCTATTGCTACGATACGTAGACATCTGCAGACGCTATACCCTTGCAAGGAAGTGTCGCATTCACATTCAATTGAAGTGTAGACGAGGAATACATAACACTTCGCAAATCATATTATATCTTACCATGAAACATAGATATGAGATGCAATATCTCGTTTTAAGAAGTATTTGAACTCTATTGCTACGATACGTAGACATCTGCAAACGCTATTTCCTTGCAAGGAAGTGTCGCATTTACATTCATTTGAATCGTAGACGAGGAATGCATAACCCTTCGCAATGAATATTACATGTTACCATGAAACATAGAAATGAGATGCAATATCGCGCTTAAAGAAGCATTAGAAATCAATTGCTACGATACGTAGACATCTGCAAACGCTATTTCCTTGCAAGGAAGTGTCGCATTTACATTCATTTGAAGTGTAGACGAGGAATACATAACACTTCGCAAATCACATTATATCTTACCATGAAACATAGAAATGAGATGCGATATCGCGTTTTATGAAGCATTAGAACTCTATTGCTACTTTAGGTAGACATCTGCAAACGCTATTTCCTTGCAAGGAAGTGTCGCATTTACATTCATTTGAAGTGTAGACGAGGAATACATAACACTTCGCATATCATATTATATCTTACCATGAAACATAGAAATGAGATGCGATATCGCGTTTTATGAAGCATTAGAACACTATTGCTACGATACCTAGACATCTGCAGACGCTATTTCCTAGCAAGGAAGTGTCGCATTTACATCCATTTGAAGTGTAGACGAGGAATACATGACACTTCGCAAATCATATTATATCTTACCATGAAACAGAGAAATGAGATGCAATATAGCGTTGTAAGAATCATAAGAACTCTATTGCTACGATACGTAGACATCTGCAAACGCTATTTCCTTGCAAGGAAGTGTCGCATTTACATTCATTTGAATCGTAGACGAGGAATGCATAACACTTCGCAATGAATATTATATCTTACCATGAAACATAGAAATGAGATGCGATATCGCGCTTTAAGAAGTATTAGAAATCTATTGCTACGATACGTAGACATCTGCAGACGCTATCTCGTTGCAAGGAAGTGTCGCATTTACATTCATTTGAATCGTAGACGAGGAATGCATAGCACTTCGCAATGAATATTATATCTTATCATGAAACATAGATATGAGATGCAATATCTCGTTTTAAGAAGCATTTGAACTCTATTGCTTCGATACGTAGACATCTGCAAACGCTATTTCCTTGCAAGGAAGTGTCGCAATTACATTTATTTGAAGTGTAGACGAGGAATACATAACACTTCGCAAATCATATTATACCTTACCATGAAACATAGAAGTGAGATGCGATATCGCGTTTTAAGAAGCATTAGAACTCTATTGCTACGATACCTAGACATCTGCAGACGCTATTTCCTAGCAAGGAAGTGTCGCATTTACATTCATTTGAAGTGTAGTCGAGGAACACATGATACTTCGCAAATCATATTATATCTTACCATGAAACATAGAAATGAGATGCGATATCGCGTTTTAAGAAGCATTAGAACTCTATTGCTACTATAGGTAGACATCTGCAAACGCTATTTCCTTGCAAGGAAGTGTCGCATTTACATTCATTTGAATCGTAGAAGAGGAATGCATAACACCTCGCAATGAATATTACATCTTACCATGAAACATAGAAATGAGATGCGATATCGCGTTTTGGGAAGCATTAGAACTCTATTGCTACGATACGTAGACATCTGCAGACGCTATTTCCTAGCAAGGAAGTGTCGCATTTACATTCATTTGAAGTGTAGACGAGGAATACATGATACTTCGCAAATCATATTATATCTTACCATGAAACATAGAAATGAGATGCGAAATCGCGTTTTATGAATCATAAGAACTCTATTGCTACGATACGTAGACATCTGCAAACGCTATTTCCTTGCAAGGAAGTGTCGCATTCACATTCAATTGAAGTGTAGACGAGGTATACATAACCCTTCGCAAATCATATTATATCTTACCATGAAACATAGAAGTGAGATGCGATATCCCGTCTTAAGAAACATTAGAAATCTATTGCTTCGATACGTAGACATCTGCAAACGCTCTTTCCTTGCATGGAAGTGTCGCATTTACATCCATTTGAAGTGTAGACGAGGAATACATAACACTTCGCAATGAATATTATATCTTACCATGAAACATAGAAATGAGATGCGATATCGCGTTTTAAGAATCATAAGAACTCTATTGCTACGATACGTAGACATCTACAAACGCTATCTCCTTACAAGGAAGTGTCGCATTTACATTCATTTGAATCGTAGACGAGGAATGCATGACACTTCGCAAATCATATTATATCTTACCATGAAACATAGAAATGAGATGCGATATCGCGTTTTTAGAAGCATTAGAAAGCTATTGCTACGATACGTAGTCATCTGCAAACGCTATTTGCTAGCGAGGAAGTGTCGCATTTACATTCATTTGAAGTGTAGAAGAGGAATGCATAACACCTCGCAATGAATATTACATCTTACCATGAAACATAGAAATGAGATGCGATATCGCGCTTTAAGAAGTATTAGAAATCTATTGCTACGATACTTAGACATCTGCAGACGCTATTTCCTTGCAGGGAAGTGTCGCATTCACATTCATTTGAAGTGTAGACGAGGAATACATAACCCTTCGCAAATCATATTATATCTTACCATGAAACATAGAAGTGAGATGCGATATCGCGTTTTAAGAAGCATCAGAACTCTATTGCTACGATAGGTAGACATCTGCAGACGCTATTTCCTAGCAAGGAAGTGTCGCAATTACATTCATTTGAAGTGTAGACGAGGAATACATGATACTTCGCAAATCATATTATACCTTACCATGAAACATAGAAATGAGATGCGATATCCCGTCTTAAGAAACATTAGAAATCTATTGCTTCGATACGTAGACATCTGCAAACGCTCTTTCCTTGCAAGGAAGTGTCGCATTTACATTCATTTGAAGTGTAGACGAGGAATACATGACACTTCGCAAATCATATTATATCTTACCATGAAACATAGAAATGAGATGCGATATCGCTGTTTTAGAAGCATTAGAAAGCTATTGCTACGATACGTAGACATCTGCAAACGCTATTTCCTAGCGAGGAAGTATCGCATTTACATTCATTTGAAGTGTAGACAAGGAATACATAACACTTCGCAAATCATATTATGTCTTACCATGAAACATAGAAATGAGATGCGATATCGCGTTTTAAGAATCATAAGAACCCTATTGCAACGATACGTAGACATCTGCAAACGCTATTTCCTTGCAAGGAAGTGTCGCATTTACATTCATTTGAATCGTAGACGAAGAATGCATAACACTTCACAAAGAATATTATATCTTATCATGAAACATAGATATGAAATGCAATATCTCGTTTTAAGAAGCATTTGAACTATATTGCTTTGATACGTAGACATCTTCAAACGCTATTTCCCTGCACGGAAGTGTCGCATTTACTTTCATTTGAAGTGTAGACGAGGAATACATAACACTTCGCAAATCATATTATATCTTACCATGAAACATAGAAATGAGATGCGATATCGCGTTTTAAGAAGCATTAGAACACTATTGCTACGATACCTAGACATCTGCAGACGCTATTTCCCAGCGAGGAAGTTTCGCATTTACATTCATTTGAAGTGTAGACGAGGAATGCATGATACTTCGCAAATCATATTATATCTTACCACGAAACATAGAAATGAGATGCGATATCGCGTTTTAAGAAGCATTAGAACTCTATTGCTACGATAGGTAGACATCTGCAAATGCTATTTCCTTACAAGGAAGTGTCGCATTTACATTCATTTGAAGTGTAGACGAGGAATACATAACACTTCGCAAATCATATTATATCTTACCATGAAACATAGAAGTGAGATGCGATATCGCGTTTTAAGAAGCATTAGAACTCTATTGCTACGATAGGTAGACATCTGCAAACGCTATCTCCTTACAAGGAAGTGTCGCATTTACATTCATTAGAAGTGTAGACGAGGAATACATAACACTTCGCAAATCATATTATATCTTACCATGATACATAGAAATGAGATGCGATATCTCGTTTTAAGAATCATAAGAACTCTATTGCTACGATACGTAGACATCTACAAACGCTATTTCCTTGCAAGGAAGTGTCGCATTTACATTGATTTGAATCGTAGACGGGGAATGCATAACACTTCGCAATGAATATTACATCTTACCATGAAACATAGAAATGAGATGTGGTATCGCGCTTTAAGAAGCATTAGAAATCTATTGCTACGATACGTAGACATCTGCAAACCCTATTTCCTAGCAAGGAAGTGTCGCATTTACATCCATTTGAAGTGTAGACGAGGAATACATGACACTTCGCAAGTCATATTATATCTTACCATGAAACAGAGAAATGAGATGCAATATAGCGTTTTAAGAATCATAAGAACTCTATTGCTACGATACGTAGACATCTGCAAACGCTATTTCCTTGCAAGGAAGTGTCGCGTTTACATTCATTTGAAGTGTAGCCGAGGAATACATAACACTTCGCAAATCATATTATATCTTACCATGAAACATAGAAATTAGATGCGATATCGCGTTTTATGAAGCATTAGAACACTATTGCCACGATACCTAGACATCTGCAGACGCTATTTCCTAGCAAGGAAGTGTCGCATTTACATCCATTTGAAGTGTAGACGAGGTATACATGACACTTCGCAAATCATATTATATCTTACCATGAAACAGAGAAATGAGATGCAATATAGCGTTTTAAGAATCATAAGAACGCTATTGCTACGATACGTAGACATCTGCAAACGCTATTTCCTTGCAAGGAAGTGTCGCATTTACATTCATTTGACTCGTAGACGAGGAATGCATAACACTTCGCAATGAATATTATATCTTACCATGAAACATGGAAATGAGATGCGATATCGCGTTTTAAGAAGCATTAGAACTATATTGCTACGTTAGGTACTCATCTGCAAACGCTATTTCCTTGCAAGGAAGTGTCGCATTTACATTCATTTGACTCGTAGACGAGGAATGCATAACACTTCGCAATGAATATTATATCTTACCATGAAACATAGAAATGAGATGCGACATCGCGTTTTAAGAAGCACTAGAACTCTATTGCTACGATACCTAGACATCTGCAGACGCTATGTCCTAGCAAGGAAGTGTCGCATTTACATTCATTTGAAGTGTAGACGAGGAATACATGACACTTCGCAAATCATATTATATCTTACCATGAAACATAGAAATGAGATGCGATATCGCGTTTTTAGAAGCATTAGAAAGCTATTGCTACGATACGTAGTCACCTGCAAACGCTATTTCCTAGCGAGGAAGTGTCGCATTTACATTCATTTGAAGTGTAGACGAGGAATACATAACACTTCGCAAATCATATTATGTCTTACCATGAAACATAGAAATGAGATGCGATATCGCGTTTTAAGAATCATAAGAACCCTATTGCTACGATACGTAGACATCTGCAAACGCTATTTCCTTGCAAGGAAGTGTCGCATTTACATTCATTTGAATCGTAGAAGAGGAATGCATAACACCTCGCAATGAATATTACATCTTACCATGAAACATAGAAATGAGATGCGATATCGCGCTTTAAGAAGTATTAGAAATCTATTGCTACGATACGTAGACATCTGCAGACGCTGTTTCCTTGCAGGGAAGTGTCGCATTCACATTCGTTTGAAGTGTAGACGAGGAATACATAACCCTTCGCAAATCATATTACATCTTACCATGAAACATAGAAGTGAGATGCGATATCGCGTTTTAAGAAGCATCAGAACTCTATTGCTACGATAGGTAGACATCTGCAGACGCTATTTCCTAGCAAGGAAGTGTCGCAATTACATTCATTTGAAGTGTAGACGAGGAATACATGATACTTCGCAAATCATATTATATCTTACCATAAAACATAGAAATGAGATGCGATATCGCGTTTTAAGAAGCATTAGAACTATATTGCTACGTTAGGTACTCATCTGCAAACGCTATTTCCTTGCAAGGAATTGTCGCATTTACATTCATTTGAAGTGTAGACGAGGAATACATAACACTTCGCAAATCATATTATATCTTACCATGAAACGTAGAAATGAGATGCAATATAGCGTTTTAAGAATCATAAGAACTCTATTGCTACGATACGTAGACATCTGCAAACGCTATTTCCTTGCAAGGAAGTGTCGCATTTACATTCATTTGAATCGTAGACGAGGAATGCATAATACTTCACAAAGAATATTATATCTTATCATGAAACATAGATATGAAATGCAATATCTCGTTTTAAGAAGCATTTGAACTATATTGCTTTGATACGTGGACATCTTCAAACGCTATTTCCCTGCACGGAAGTGTCGCATTTACTTTCATTTGAAGTGTAGACGAGGAATACATAACACTTCGCAAATCATATTATATCTTACCATGAAACATAGAAATGAGATGCGATATCGCGTTTTAAGAAGCATTAGAACACTATTGCTACGATACCTAGACATCTGCAGACGCTATTTCCCAGCGAGGAAGTGTCGCATTTACATTCATTTGAAGTGTAGACGAGGAATGCATGATGCTTCGCAAATCATATTATATCTTACCACGAAACATAGAAATGAGATGCGATATCGCGTTTTAAGAAGCATTAGAACTCTATTGCTACGATAGGTAGACATCTGCAAATGCTATTTCCTTACAAGGAAGTGTCGCATTTACATTCATTTGAAGTGTAGACGAGGAATGCATAACACTTCGCAATGAATATTACATCTTACCATGAAACATAGAAATGAGATGCGATATCGCGCTTTAAGAAGCATTAGAAATCTATTGCTACGATACGTAGACATCTGCAATCCCTATTCCCTAGCAAGGAAGTGTCGCATTTACATCCATTTGAAGTGTAGACGAGGAATACATGACACTTCGCAAATCATATTATATCTTACCATGAAACAGAGAAATGAGATGCAATATAGCGTTTTAAGAATCATAAGAACTCTATTGCTACGATACGTAGACATCTGCAAACGCTATTTCCTTGCAAGGAAGTGTCGCGTTTACATTCATTTGAAGTGTAGACGAGGAATACATAACACTTCGCAAATCATATTATATCTTACCATGAAACATAGAAATTAGATGCGATATCGCGTTTTATGAAGCATTAGAACACTATTGCCACGATACCTAGACATCTGCAGACGCTATTTCCTAGCAAGGAAGTGTCGCATTTACATCCATTTGAAGTGTAGACGAGGTATACATGACACTTCGCAAATCATATTATATCTTACCAAGAAACAGAGAAATGAGATGCAATATAGCGTTTTAAGAATCATAAGAACGCTATTGCTACGATACGTAGACATCTGCAAACGCTATTTCCTTGCAAGGAAGTGTCGCATTTACATTCATTTGAATCGTAGACGAGGAATGCATAACACTTCGCAATGAATATTATATCTTACCATGAAACATAGAAATGAGATGCGATATCGCGTTTTAAGAAGCATTAGAACTATATTGCTACGTTAGGTACTCATCTGCAAACGCTATTTCCTTGCAAGGAATTGTCGCATTTACATTCATTTGAAGTGTAGACGAGGAATACATAACACTTCGCAAATCATATTATATCTTACCATGAAACGTAGAAATGAGATGCAATATAGCGTTTTAAGAATCATAAGAACTCTATTGCTACGATACGTAGACATCTGCAAACGCTACTTCCTTGCAAGGAAGTGTCGCATTTACATTCATTTGAATCGTAGACGAGGAATGCATAACACTTCGCAATGAATATTATATCTCACCATGAAACATAGAAAAGAGATGCGATATCGCGTTTTAAGAATCATAAGAACTCTATTGCTACGATACGTAGACATCTACAAACGCTATCTCCTTGCAAGGAAGTGTCGCATTTACATTCATTTGAATCGTAGACGAGGAATGCATAACACTTCGCAATGAATGTTATATCGTATCATGAAACATAGATATGAGATGCAATATCTCGTTTTAAGGAGCATTTGAACTCTATTGCTTCGATACGTAGACATCTGCAAACGCTATTTCCTTGCAAGGAAGTGTCGCATTTACATTCATTTGAAGTGAAGACGAGGAATATATAACACTTCGCAAATCATATTATATCTTACCATGAAACATAGATATGAGATGCGATATCGCGTTTTAAGTAGCATTAGAACATTATTGCTACGATAGGTAGACATCTGCAAACGCTATTTCCTTACAAGGAAGTGTCGCATTTACATTCATTTGAAGTGTAGACGAGGAATACATAACACTTCGCAATGCATATTATATCTTACCATGAATCATAGAAATGAGATGCGATATCGCGTTTTAAGAAGCATTAGAACTCTATTGCTACGATACCTAGACATCTGCAAACGCTATTTCCTTGCAAGGAATTGTCGCATTTACATTCATTTGAAGTGTAGACGAGGAATACATAACACTTCGCAAATCATATTATATCTTACCATGAAACGTAGAAATGAGATGCAATATAGCGTTTTAAGAATCATAAGAACTCTATTGCTACGATACGTAGACATCTGCAAACGCTATTTCCTTGCAAGGAAGTGTCGCATTTACATTCATTTGAATCGTAGACGAGGAATGCATAATACTTCACAAAGAATATTATATCTTATCATGAAACATAGATATGAAATGCAATATCTCGTTTTAAGAAGCATTTGAACTATATTGCTTTGATACGTGGACATCTTCAAACGCTATTTCCCTGCACGGAAGTGTCGCATTTACTTTCATTTGAAGTGTAGACGAGGAATACATAACACTTCGCAAATCATATTATATCTTACCATGAAACATAGAAATGAGATGCGATATCGCGTTTTAAGAAGCATTAGAACACTATTGCTACGATACCTAGACATCTGCAGACGCTATTTCCCAGCGAGGAAGTGTCGCATTTACATTCATTTGAAGTGTAGACGAGGAATGCATGATGCTTCGCAAATCATATTATATCTTACCACGAAACATAGAAATGAGATGCGATATCGCGTTTTAAGAAGCATTAGAACTCTATTGCTACGATAGGTAGACATCTGCAAATGCTATTTCCTTACAAGGAAGTGTCGCATTTACATTCATTTGAAGTGTAGACGAGGAATGCATAACACTTCGCAATGAATATTACATCTTACCATGAAACATAGAAATGAGATGCGATATCGCGCTTTAAGAAGCATTAGAAATCTATTGCTACGATACGTAGACATCTGCAATCCCTATTCCCTAGCAAGGAAGTGTCGCATTTACATCCATTTGAAGTGTAGACGAGGAATACATGACACTTCGCAAATCATATTATATCTTACCATGAAACAGAGAAATGAGATGCAATATAGCGTTTTAAGAATCATAAGAACTCTATTGCTACGATACGTAGACATCTGCAAACGCTATTTCCTTGCAAGGAAGTGTCGCGTTTACATTCATTTGAAGTGTAGACGAGGAATACATAACACTTCGCAAATCATATTATATCTTACCATGAAACATAGAAATTAGATGCGATATCGCGTTTTATGAAGCATTAGAACACTATTGCCACGATACCTAGACATCTGCAGACGCTATTTCCTAGCAAGGAAGTGTCGCATTTACATCCATTTGAAGTGTAGACGAGGTATACATGACACTTCGCAAATCATATTATATCTTACCAAGAAACAGAGAAATGAGATGCAATATAGCGTTTTAAGAATCATAAGAACGCTATTGCTACGATACGTAGACATCTGCAAACGCTATTTCCTTGCAAGGAAGTGTCGCATTTACATTCATTTGAATCGTAGACGAGGAATGCATAACACTTCGCAATGAATATTATATCTTACCATGAAACATAGAAATGAGATGCGATATCGCGTTTTAAGAAGCATTAGAACTATATTGCTACGTTAGGTACTCATCTGCAAACGCTATTTCCTTGCAAGGAATTGTCGCATTTACATTCATTTGAAGTGTAGACGAGGAATACATAACACTTCGCAAATCATATTATATCTTACCATGAAACGTAGAAATGAGATGCAATATAGCGTTTTAAGAATCATAAGAACTCTATTGCTACGATACGTAGACATCTGCAAACGCTACTTCCTTGCAAGGAAGTGTCGCATTTACATTCATTTGAATCGTAGACGAGGAATGCATAACACTTCGCAATGAATATTATATCTCACCATGAAACATAGAAAAGAGATGCGATATCGCGTTTTAAGAATCATAAGAACTCTATTGCTACGATACGTAGACATCTACAAACGCTATCTCCTTGCAAGGAAGTGTCGCATTTACATTCATTTGAATCGTAGACGAGGAATGCATAACACTTCGCAATGAATGTTATATCGTATCATGAAACATAGATATGAGATGCAATATCTCGTTTTAAGGAGCATTTGAACTCTATTGCTTCGATACGTAGACATCTGCAAACGCTATTTCCTTGCAAGGAAGTGTCGCATTTACATTCATTTGAAGTGAAGACGAGGAATATATAACACTTCGCAAATCATATTATATCTTACCATGAAACATAGATATGAGATGCGATATCGCGTTTTAAGTAGCATTAGAACATTATTGCTACGATAGGTAGACATCTGCAAACGCTATTTCCTTACAAGGAAGTGTCGCATTTACATTCATTTGAAGTGTAGACGAGGAATACATAACACTTCGCAATGCATATTATATCTTACCATGAATCATAGAAATGAGATGCGATATCGCGTTTTAAGAAGCATTAGAACTCTATTGCTACGATACCTAGACATCTGCAAACGCTATTTCCTTGCACGGAAGGGTCGCATTTACATTCATTTGAAGTGTAGACGAGGAATACCTAACACTTCGCAAATCATATTATATCTTACCATGAGACATAGAAATGATATGCGATATCGCGTTTTGAGAAGCATTAGAACTCTATTGCTACGATACCTAGACATCTGCAAACGCTATTTCCTAGCAAGGAAGTGTCGCATTTACATTCATTTGAATCGTAGACGAGGAATGCATAACACTTCGCAATGAATATTATATCTTACCATGAAACATAGAAATGAGATGCGATATCGCCTTTTAAGAATCATAAGAACTCTATTGCTACGATACGTAGACATCTACAAACGCTATCTCCTTGCAAGGAAGTGTCGCATTTACATCCATTTGAAGTGTAGACGAGGTATACATGACACTTCGCAAATCATATTATATCTTACCAAGAAACAGAGAAATGAGATGCAATATAGCGTTTTAAGAATCATAAGAACGCTATTGCTACGATACGTAGACATCTGCAAACGCTATTTCCTTGCAAGGAAGTGTCGCATTTACATTCATTTGAATCGTAGACGAGGAATGCATAACACTTCGCAAATCATATTATATCTTACCATGAAACATAGAAATGAGATGCGATATCGCGTTTTAAGAAGCATTAGAACACTATTGCTACGATACCTAGACATCTGCAGACGCTATTTCCCAGCGAGGAAGTTTCGCATTTACATTCATTTGAAGTGTAGACGAGGAATGCATGATACTTCGCAAATCATATTATATCTTACCACGAAACATAGAAATGAGATGCGATATCGCGTTTTAAGAAGCATTAGAACTCTATTGCTACGATAGGTAGACATCTGCAAATGCTATTTCCTTACAAGGAAGTGTCGCATTTACATTCATTTGAAGTGTAGACGAGGAATACATAACACTTCGCAAATCATATTATATCTTACCATGAAACATAGAAGTGAGATGCGATATCGCGTTTTAAGAAGCATTAGAACTCTATTGCTACGATAGGTAGACATCTGCAAACGCTATCTCCTTACAAGGAAGTGTCGCATTTACATTCATTAGAAGTGTAGACGAGGAATACATAACACTTCGCAAATCATATTATATCTTACCATGATACATAGAAATGAGATGCGATATCTCGTTTTAAGAATCATAAGAACTCTATTGCTACGATACGTAGACATCTACAAACGCTATTTCCTTGCAAGGAAGTGTCGCATTTACATTGATTTGAATCGTAGACGGGGAATGCATAACACTTCGCAATGAATATTACATCTTACCATGAAACATAGAAATGAGATGTGGTATCGCGCTTTAAGAAGCATTAGAAATCTATTGCTACGATACGTAGACATCTGCAAACCCTATTTCCTAGCAAGGAAGTGTCGCATTTACATCCATTTGAAGTGTAGACGAGGAATACATGACACTTCGCAAGTCATATTATATCTTACCATGAAACAGAGAAATGAGATGCAATATAGCGTTTTAAGAATCATAAGAACTCTATTGCTACGATACGTAGACATCTGCAAACGCTATTTCCTTGCAAGGAAGTGTCGCGTTTACATTCATTTGAAGTGTAGCCGAGGAATACATAACACTTCGCAAATCATATTATATCTTACCATGAAACATAGAAATTAGATGCGATATCGCGTTTTATGAAGCATTAGAACACTATTGCCACGATACCTAGACATCTGCAGACGCTATTTCCTAGCAAGGAAGTGTCGCATTTACATCCATTTGAAGTGTAGACGAGGTATACATGACACTTCGCAAATCATATTATATCTTACCATGAAACAGAGAAATGAGATGCAATATAGCGTTTTAAGAATCATAAGAACGCTATTGCTACGATACGTAGACATCTGCAAACGCTATTTCCTTGCAAGGAAGTGTCGCATTTACATTCATTTGACTCGTAGACGAGGAATGCATAACACTTCGCAATGAATATTATATCTTACCATGAAACATGGAAATGAGATGCGATATCGCGTTTTAAGAAGCATTAGAACTATATTGCTACGTTAGGTACTCATCTGCAAACGCTATTTCCTTGCAAGGAAGTGTCGCATTTACATTCATTTGACTCGTAGACGAGGAATGCATAACACTTCGCAATGAATATTATATCTTACCATGAAACATAGAAATGAGATGCGACATCGCGTTTTAAGAAGCACTAGAACTCTATTGCTACGATACCTAGACATCTGCAGACGCTATGTCCTAGCAAGGAAGTGTCGCACTTACATTCATTTGAAGTGTAGACGAGGAATACATGACACTTCGCAAATCATATTATATCTTACCATGAAACATAGAAATGAGATGCGATATCGCGTTTTTAGAAGCATTAGAAAGCTATTGCTACGATACGTAGTCACCTGCAAACGCTATTTCCTAGCGAGGAAGTGTCGCATTTACATTCATTTGAAGTGTAGACGAGGAATACATAACACTTCGCAAATCATATTATGTCTTACCATGAAACATAGAAATGAGATGCGATATCGCGTTTTAAGAATCATAAGAACCCTATTGCTACGATACGTAGACATCTGCAAACGCTATTTCCTTGCAAGGAAGTGTCGCATTTACATTCATTTGAATCGTAGAAGAGGAATGCATAACACCTCGCAATGAATATTACATCTTACCATGAAACATAAAAATGAGATGCGATATCGCGCTTTAAGAAGTATTAGAAATCTATTGCTACGATACGTAGACATCTGCAGACGCTGTTTCCTTGCAGGGAAGTGTCGCATTCACATTCGTTTGAAGTGTAGACGAGGAATACATAACCCTTCGCAAATCATATTACATCTTACCATGAAACATAGAAGTGAGATGCGATATCGCGTTTTAAGAAGCATCAGAACTCTATTGCTACGATAGGTAGACATCTGCAGACGCTATTTCCTAGCAAGGAAGTGTCGCAATTACATTCATTTGAAGTGTAGACGAGGAATACATGATACTTCGCAAATCATATTATATCTTACCATAAAACATAGAAATGAGATGCGATATCGCGTTTTAAGAAGCATTAGAACTATATTGCTACGTTAGGTACTCATCTGCAAACGCTATTTCCTTGCAAGGAATTGTCGCATTTACATTCATTTGAAGTGTAGACGAGGAATACATAACACTTCGCAAATCATATTATATCTTACCATGAAACGTAGAAATGAGATGCAATATAGCGTTTTAAGAATCATAAGAACTCTATTGCTACGATACGTAGACATCTGCAAACGCTATTTCCTTGCAAGGAAGTGTCGCATTTACATTCATTTGAATCGTAGACGAGGAATGCATAATACTTCACAAAGAATATTATATCTTATCATGAAACATAGATATGAAATGCAATATCTCGTTTTAAGAAGCATTTGAACTATATTGCTTTGATACGTGGACATCTTCAAACGCTATTTCCCTGCACGGAAGTGTCGCATTTACTTTCATTTGAAGTGTAGACGAGGAATACATAACACTTCGCAAATCATATTATATCTTACCATGAAACATAGAAATGAGATGCGATATCGCGTTTTAAGAAGCATTAGAACACTATTGCTACGATACCTAGACATCTGCAGACGCTATTTCCCAGCGAGGAAGTGTCGCATTTACATTCATTTGAAGTGTAGACGAGGAATGCATGATGCTTCGCAAATCATATTATATCTTACCACGAAACATAGAAATGAGATGCGATATCGCGTTTTAAGAAGCATTAGAACTCTATTGCTACGATAGGTAGACATCTGCAAATGCTATTTCCTTACAAGGAAGTGTCGCATTTACATTCATTTGAAGTGTAGACGAGGAATACATAACCCTTCGCAAATCATATTATATCTTACCATGAAACATAGAAATGAGATGCGATACCGCGTTTTAAGGATCATAACAACTCTATGGCTACGATACGTAGACATCTGCAAACGCTATTTCTTTGCAAGGAAGTGTCGCATTTACATTCATTTGAAGTGTAGACGAGGAATACATAACACTTCGCAAATCATATTATATCTTACCATGAAACATAGAAATGAGATGCGATATCGCGTTTTAAGAAGCATTAGAACTCTATTGCTACTTTTGGTAGACATCTGCAAACGCTATTTCCTTGCAAGGAAGTGTCGCATTTACATTCATTTGAAGTGTAGACGAGGAATACATAACACTTCGCAAATCATATTATATCTTACCATGAAACATAGAAATGAGATGCGATATCGCGTTTTATGAAGCATTAGAACACCATTGCCACGATACCTAGACATCTGCAGACGCTATTTCCTAGCAAGGAAGTGTCGCATTTACACTCATTTGAATCGTAGACGAGGAATGCATAACACTTCGCAATGAATATTATATCTTACCATGAAACATAGATATGAGATGAGATATCGCGTTTTAAGAAGCATTAGAACACTATTGCTACGATAGGTAGACATCTGCAAACGCTATTTCCTTGCAAGGAAGTGTCGCATTTACATTCATTTGAAGTGTAGACGAGGAATGCATAACACTTCGCAATGAATATTATATCTTACCATGAAACATAGATATGAGATGCGATATCGCGATTTAAGAAGCATTAGAACACTATTGCTACGATAGGTAGACATTTGCAAACGCTATTTCCTTGCAAGGAAGTGTCGCAGTTACATTCATTTGAATCGTAGACGAGGAATGCATAACACTTCGCAATGAATTTTATATCTTATCATGAAACATAGATATGAGATGCAATATCTCGTTTTAAGAAGCATTTGAACTCGATTGCTTCGATACGTAGACATCTGCAGACGCTATTTCCTTGCAAGGAAGTGTCGCATTTACATTCATTTGAACCGTAGACGAGGAATACATAACACTTCGCAAATCATATTATATCTTGCCATGAAACATAGAAATTAGATGCGATATCGCGTTTTAAAAAGCATTAGAACATTATTGCTACGATAGGTAGACATCTCCAAACGCTATTTCCTTACAAGGAAGTGTCGCATTTACATTCATTTGAAGTGTAGACGAGGAATACATAACACTTCGCAGAGCATATTATATCTTACCATGAATCATAGAAATGAGATGCGATATCGCGTTTTAAGAAGCATTAGAACTCTATTGCTACGATACCTAGACATCTGCAAACGCTATTTCCTTGCACAGAAGGGTCGCATTTACATTCATTTGAAGTGTAGACGAGGAATACGTAACACTTCGCAAATCATATTATATCTTACCATGAGACATAGAAATGATATGCGATATCGCGTTTTGAGAAGCATTAGAACTCTATTGCTACGATACCTAGACATCTGCAGACGCTATTTCCTAGCAAGGAAGTGTCGCATTTACATTCATGTGAAGTGTAGACGAGGAATACATGATACTTCGCAAATCATATTATATCTTACCATGAAACATAGAAATGAGATGCAATATCGCGTTTTAAGAAGCATTAGAACTCTATTGCTACGATAGGTAGACATCTGCAAACGCTATTTCCTTGCAAGGAAGTGTCGCATTTACATTCATTTGAAGTGTCGACGAGGAATACATAACACTTCGCAAATCATATTACATCTTACCATGAAACATAGATATGAGATGCGATATCGCGTTTTAAGAAGCATTAGAACACTATTGCTACGATAGGTAGACATTTGCAAACGCTATTTCCTTGCAAGGAAGTGTCGCATTTACATTCATTTGAAGTGTAGACGAGGAATACGTAACACTTCGCAAATCATATTATATCTTGCCATGAAACATAGAAATTAGATGCGATATCGCGTTTTAAGAAGCATTAGAACATTATTGCTACGATAGGTGGACATCTGCAAACGCTATTTCCTTACAAGGAAGTGTCGCATTTACATTCATTTGAAGTGTAGACGAGGAATACATAACACTTCGCAGAGCATATTATATCTTACCATGAATCATAGAAATGGGATGCGATATCGTGTTTTAAGAAGCATTAGAAATTTATTGCTTCGATACGTAGACATCTGCAAACGCTATTTCCTTGCAAGGAAGTGTCGCATTTAAATTCATTTGAAGTGTAGACGAGGAATGCATAACACTTCGCAATGAATATTATATCTTACCATGAAACATAGATATGAGATGCGATATCGCGTTTTAAGAAGCATTTGAACTCTATTGCTTTGATACGTAGACATCTGCAAACTCTATTTCCTTGCACGGAAGTGTCGCATTTACATTCACTTGAAGTGTAGACGAGGAATACATAACACTTCGCAAATCATATTATATCTTACCATGAAACATAGAAATGAGATGCGATATCGCGTTTTAAGAAGCATTAGAACTCCATTGCTACGATACCTAGACATCTGCAGACGCTATTTCCTAGCAAGGAAGTGTCGCATTTACATTCATTTGAATCGTAGACGAGGAATGCATAACACTTCGCAATGAATATTATATCTTATCATGAAACATAGATATGAAATGCAATATCTCGTTTTAAGAAGCATTTGAACTCTATTTCTTTGATACGTAGACATCTGCAAACGCTATTTCCTTGCACGGAAGGGTCGCATTTACATTCAGTTGAAGTGTAGACGAGGAATACGTAACACTTCGGAAATCATATTATATCTTACCATGAGACATAGAAATGATATGCGATATCGCGTTTTGAGAAGCATTAGAACTCTATTGCTACGATACCTAGACATCTGCAGACGCTATTTCCTAGCAAGGAAGTGTCGCATTTACATTCATGTGAAGTGTAGACGAGGAATACATGATACTTCGCAAATCATATTATATCTTACCATGAAACATAGAAATGAGATGCGATATCGCGTTTTAAGAATCATAAGAACTCTATTGCTACGATACGTAGACATCTGCAAACGCTATCTCCTTGCAAGGAAGTGTCGCAATTACATTCATTTGAATCGTAGACGAGGAATGCATAACACTTCGCAATGAATATTATATCTTATCATGAAACATAGATATGAGATGCAATTTCTCGTTTTAAGAAGCATTTGAACTCTATTGCTTCGATACGTAGACATCTGCAAACGCTATTTCCTTGCAAGGATGTGTCGCATTTACATTCATTTGAAGTGTAGACGAGGAATACATAACACTTCGCAAATCATATTATATCTTAAAATGAAACATAAAAATGAGATGCGATATCGCGTTTTAAGAAGCATTAGAACTCTATTGCTACGATACCTAGACATCTGCAGACGCTATTTCCTTGCAAGGAAGTGTCGCATTTACATTCATTTGAATCGTAGACGAGGAATGCATAACACTTCGCAATGAATATTATATCTTACCATAAAACATAGAAATGAGATGCAATATCGCGTTTTAAGAAGAATTAGAACTCTATTGCTACGATAGGTAGACATCTGCAAACGCTATCTCCTTGCAAGGAAGTGTCGCATTTACATTCATTTGAAGTGTGGACGAGGAATACATAACACTTCGCAAATCATATTACATCTTACCATGAAACATAGATATGAGATGCGATAACGCGTTTTAAGAAGCATTAGAACACTATTGCTACGATAGGTAGACATTTGCAAACGCTATTTCCTTGCAAGGAAGTGTCGCATTTACATTCATTTGAAGTGTAGACGAGGAATACGTAACACTTCGCAAATCATATTATATCTTGCCATGAAACATAGAAATTAGATGCGATATCGCGTTTTAAGAAGCATTAGAACATTATTGCTACGATAGGTGGACATCTGCAAACGCTATTTCCTTACAAGGAAGTGTCGCATTTACATTCATTTGAAGTGTAGACGAGGAATACATAACACTTCGCAGAGCATATTATATCTTACCATGAATCATAGAAATGGGATGCGATATCGTGTTTTCGGAAGCACTAGAAATTTATTGCTTCGATACGTAGACATCTGCAAACGCTATTTCCTTGCAAGGAAGTGTCGCATTTACATTCATTTGAAGTGTAGACGAGGAATGCATAACACTTCGCAATGAATATTATATCTTACCATGAAACATAGATATGAGATGCGATATCGCGTTTTAAGAAGCATTTGAACTCTATTGCTTTGATACGTAGACATCTGCAAACTCTATTTCCTTGCACGGAAGTGTCGCATTTACATTCATTTGAAGTGTAGACGAGGAATACATAACACTTCGCAAATCATATTATATCTTACCATGAAACATAGAAATGAGATGCGATATCGCGTTTTAAGAAGCATTAGAACTCCATTGCTACGATACCTAGACTTCTGCAGACGCTATTTCCTAGCAAGGAAGTGTCGCATTTACATTCATTTGAATCGTAGACGAGGAATGCATAACACTTCGCCATGAATATTATATCTTATCATGAAACATAGATATGAAATGCAATATCTCGTTTTAAGAAGCATTTGAACTCTATTTCTTTGATACGTGGACATCTGCAAACGCTATTTCCTTGCACGGAAGGGTCTCATTTACATTCATTTGAAGTGTAGACGAGGAATACGTAACACTTCGCAAATCATAATATATCTTACCATGAGACATAGAAATGATATGCGATATCGCGTTTTGAGAAGCATTAGAACTCTATTGCTACGATACCTAGTCATCTGCAGACGCTATTTCCTAGCAAGGAAGTGTCGCATTTACATTCATGTGAAGTGTAGACGAGGAATACATGATACTTCGCAAATCATATTATATCTTACCATGAAACATAGAAATGAGATGCAATATCGCGTTTTAAGAAGCATTAGAACTCTATTGCTACGATAGGTAGATATCTGCAAACGCTATTTCCTTTCAAGGAATTGTCGCATTTACATTCATTTGAAGTGTAGACGATGAATACATGATACTTCGCAAATCATATTATATCTTACCATGAAACATAGAAATGAGATGCGATATCGCATTTTAAGAATCATAAGAACTCTATTGCTACGACACGTAGACATCTGCAAACGCTATTTCCTTGCAAGAAAGTGTCGCATTTACATTCATTTGAATCGTAGACGAGGAATGCATAACACTTCGCAAGGAATATTACATCTTGCCATGAAACATAGAAATGAGATGCGATATCGCGCTTTAAGAAGCATTAGAAATCTATTGCTACGATACGTAGACATCTGCAAACGCTATTTCCTAGCGAGGAAGTGTTGCATTCACATTCATTTGAAGTGTAGACGAGGAATACATAACCCTTCGCAAATCATATTATATCTTACCATGAAACATAGAAATGAGATGCGATATCGCGTTTTAAGAATCATAACAACTCTATTGCTACGATACGTAGACAGCTGCAAACGCTATTTCTTTGCAAGGCAGTGTCGCATTAACATTCATTTGAAGTGTAGACGAGGAATACATAACACTTCGCAAATCATATTATATCTTACCATGAAACATAGAAATGAGATGCGATATCGCGTTTTAAGAAGCATTAGAAATCTATTGCTACGATACGTAGACATCTGCAAACGCTATTTCCTTGCACGGAAGGGTCGCATTTACATTCATTTGAAGTGTAGACGAGGAATACGTAACACTTCGCAAATCATATTATATCTTACCATGAGACATAGAAATGATATGCGATATCGCGTTTTGAGAAGCATTAGAACTCTATTGCTACGATACCTAGACATCTGCAGACGCTATTTCCTAGCAAGGAAGTGTCGCATTTACATTCATGTGAAGTGTAGACGAGGAATACATGATACTTCGCAAATCATATTATATCTTACCATGAAACATAGAAATGAGATGCAATATCGCGTTTTAAGAAGCATTAGAACTCTATTGCTACGATAGGTAGATATCTGCAAACGCTATTTCCTTTCAAGGAATTGTCGCATTTACATTCATTTGAAGTGTAGACGATGAATACATGATACTTCGCAAATCATATTATATCTTACCATGAAACATAGAAATGAGATGCGATATCGCGTTTTAAGAATCATAAGAACTCTATTGCTACGACACGTAGACATCTGCAAACGCTATTTCCTTGCAAGGAAGTGTCGCATTTACATTCATTTGCAGTGTAGACGAGGAATACATAACACTTCGCAAATCATATTATATCTTACCATGAAACATAGAAATGAGATGCGATATCGCGTTTTAAGAATCATAACAACTCTATTACTACGATACATAGACATCTGCAGACGCTATTTCCTAGCAAGGAAGTGTCGCATTTACATCCATCTGAAGTGTAGACGAGGAATACATGACACTTCGCAAATCATATTATATCTTACCATGAAACATAGAAATGAGATGCGATATCGCGTTTTAAGAATCATAACAACTCTATTGCTACGATACGTAGACAGCTGCAAACGCTAATTCTTTGCAAGGCAGTGTCGCATTTACATTCATTTGAAGTGTAGACGAGGAATACATAACACTTCGCAAATCATATTATATCTTACCATGAAACATAGAAATGAGATGCGATATCGCGTTTTAAGAAGCATTAGAACTCCATTGCTACGATACCTAGACATCTGCAGACGCTATTTCCTAGCAAGGAAGTGTCGCATTTACATTCATTTGAATCGTAGACGAGGAATGCATAACACTTCGCAATGAATATTATATCTTATCATGAAACACAGATATGAAATGCAATATCTCGTTTTAAGAAGCACTTGAACTCTATTTCTTTGATACGTAGACATCTGCAAACGCTATTTCCTTGCACGGAAGGGTCGCATTTACATTCATTTGAAGTGTAGACGAGGAATACGTAACACTTCGCAAATCATATTATATCTTACCATGAGACATAGAAATGATATGCGATATCGCGTTTTGAGAAGCATTAGAACTCTATTGCTACGATACCTAGACATCTGCAGACGCTATTTCCTAGCAAGGAAGTGTCGCATTTACATTCATGTGAAGTGTAGACGAGGAATACATGATACTTCGCAAATCATATTATATCTTACCATGAAACATAGAAATGAGATGCAATATCGCGTTTTAAGAAGCATTAGAACTCTATTGCTACGATAGGTAGATATCTGCAAACGCTATTTCCTTTCAAGGAATTGTCGCATTTACATTCATTTGAAGTGTAGACGATGAATACATGATACTTCGCAAATCATATTATATCTTACCATGAAACATAGAAATGAGATGCGATATCGCGTTTTAAGAATCATAAGAACTCTATTGCTACGACACGTAGACATCTGCAAACGCTATTTCCTTGCAAGGAAGTGTCGCATTTACATTCATTTGAAGTGTAGACGAGGAATACATAACACTTCGCAAATCATATTATATCTTACCATGAAACATAGAAATGAGATGCGATATCGCGTTTTAAGAATCATAACAACTCTATTACTACGATACATAGACATCTGCAGACGCTATTTCCTAGCAAGGAAGTGTCGCATTTACATCCATTTGAAGTGTAGACGAGGAATACATGACACTTCGCAAATCATATTATATCTTACCATGAAACATAGAAATGAGATGCGATATCGCGTTTTAAGAATCATAAGAACTCTATTGCTACGATACGTAGACATCTGCAAACGCTATTTCCTTGCAAGAAAGTGTCGCATTTACATTCATTTGAATCGTAGACGAGGAATGCATAACACTTCGCAAGGAATATTACATCTTGCCATGAAACATAGAAATGAGATGCGATATCGCGCTTTAAGAAGCATTAGAAATCTATTGCTACGATACGTAGACATCTGCAAACGCTATTTCCTAGCGAGGAAGTGTTGCATTCACATTCATTTGAAGTGTAGACGAGGAATACATAACCCTTCGCAAATCATATTATATCTTACCATGAAACATAGAAATGAGATGCGATATCGCGTTTTAAGAATCATAACAACTCTATTGCTACGATACGTAGACATCTGCAGACGCTATTTCCTAGCAAGGAAGTGTCGCATTTACATCCATTTG